>NC_064646.1:218166797-218469828 GCF_023864345.2 Schistocerca serialis cubense | reverse complement strand
GGGCGAATAGTCGCACTCCTGGGAGCATTATTGGTCCAAGAGGAACCGCAACCGTGTAGGCACCGACCGGGTTGTCTCACAGTGGGGTAAATGTATTAAAAGTTATGGTGATTACTTTTCAAGTAGCAAACAGTTCACTTATTTTTTTCTAGATCTGCTTCATTTTCCTTGACTGCTCTGTATAGAAGAAAAGTTCTTACAACAATATGTCCGCAAACCAATATCTGTTGAAGTATGGACAACCGAAAATCCGCAGTTTACAGCTTGCGTATTACTTACAGATGAGGCAGGGTTCACAAGTGATGGCACAGTAAATTGCCACAACACGCACTTGCAGGAAGTTGCAAATACGCCAAAATTAGGTTCAAATGGTTCAGATGGCTCTGAGCACTATGGGACTCAACTGCTGAGGTCATTAGTCCCCTAGAAGTTAGAACTAGTTAAACCTAACTAACCTAAGGACATCACAAATATCCATGCTCGAGGCAGGATTCGAACCTGCGACCGTAGCGGTCTTGCGGTTCCAGACTGCAGCGCCTTTAACCGCACGGCCACTTCGGCCGGCCCAAAATTAGGTATCAGGCTCAGTTCAGTATCGACGTTTGGGCAGGAATTGTAGGTGACAGACTCACAGGGCTATACACTTTAAAAGAGGTGCTTTGTACAACAGGTTGCTGCGAGATGAATTACCAGCGCCATTGGAGAAGGTTGTCACTGCAGAAACACGACGATTGTGATTTGTGCACCATGGAGCATCTCCCCATTCTCTACCTCACCTCACGGGCGGTGGATTGTTCGAGAACGTCCGGTAGCATAGCCTCTTCGTTCACCGAACCTCAATCCATTGGATCCCTGGCTATGCGAATATTTAAAGGCACTGGTGTATGCCAGACCCATCGACAATATGCAGACGTTGCAGGGGCGTGAGGCTAGTGCATGTGACGTAATCCGAATGGAAGCAGGAGTATCTGAAAGAGGGCGTGATTCGCTGCGGAGAAAGGCTGCGGGAAGTGTCAGGATGCGTGGTAATCGCACGAAATGCTGCCTATAACGTGTACTTCCTGGTTAATTTTTAGTCAGATTCTTTCTTACTGACAACTTCTCCACTCGTTGTGCGCATAATATTTCTTGTCTTAGGCGGTACTGAACAGCTTTAATAAACGTTAGGAACTGCACCATGCATTATACAGGTGTTCCTGTTTTCATTTTGACTGGGTCGTTGCGAGCGTGTTCGTAGTTTACATCGTGATATGGCAAGTTATACGTTTACAGATGTTGATCAACTGTTGCAGTTGTGGAATATACAGTTAAAGTCTTAATGGCCAGAGGATGGTCAAAGTGTGAAGGAAATCATTTGCCAAAATAAAATTAAGGATAGGTGCGTATTACGTGGTGCAGCTCCTAACATCCAATATTTCGTTTGCTTTATTTATCTCCTTTTTAGCCTTATTTATTATTCCTCGCTCGTTTTCCTCCTCTTTCTTTTTCAGTTCGTCCGTCTCTACATCTTTATGTCTTCATATTCCTTATTGTTGCTGTCTTCTGTCTGAAGTCTGTTAATATGCTATGCAATCGCAAGTCCTTAATTGAATCGGTTATTATGAAAAGGTCATAAGTCCATAGAACATGATTTTGAGATATTCAAACAAACTGTTTTATGCTTCAATAGTAGAAGATATGAAGTACTTGGACTTTAATAGTCTGGTGTACCTGGAAACCATTAAATCTACATCTTCAAATCATCAATTTTTATTTTCACATTCTTCACATTAATTTTTTTATCATGGACTCATGACCTTTTTGAACCAAATTGAAATAAATTATAGTACAACTATAGAATTTTGAGAATTTATTAATAAACACAAATAACAAATAGTATTTTAACATATTCATTAGTACAGATAAGCATTGTTGCAGCATTTTCTGTAGGCTTCATACATTTTCATCTTCTTCAGCTGTTGTAGGCCAAGTGAATAAATCTATATAAAAGTTTTTGTGCTCCTCTGGGATGTACTGTTCCAGTTTTTTAATATAGTTTATCTTAACTTTGTTTATAGGACATTTCACTCCATGTGCTAAGGTTGTCGGGAGTCTGATATTTGCTAGGGGGTTTAAAAGTCTGAAAGAGTTTCGAGTCAGTCCAGCAATGAATGATCAGGATACTGATACCCCAGAGTTGTGGCTGTCTTACTCAAACATATTGTACTGTGAAACAACTGTGGAACACTGACGTTGACTTTCATTGAACTGCCTTCTCCCATTGTTGTTAAACTCTGGGAATTGCATTTAAAAAGATCTGGCCACCAGTTCTTATAGTTCTTGACAGTGTTGTTATCCTCAAGGTAGTTGACAATGAATGAGTTCTATTTCTTGGCAGAATGAAGAATAAGTTCAGTATATTCTTTCACAGTGTAAACTCTATCAGTTTATCTTAACTTTCGTATCATACCCCAAACACCCTATCACAAGGTGGGCAAGAGTGCCTCCGGATAGGAAAGCACTGAAAAACTGTTTCAAACATACCAGTTGCAGGAATGTCTTGTCCTTTGTAGTTAATGTACGCTTCTCCTCGTAATCTAGCCTTCTTTATTATGATGTGTTTGTATTTGTCATAATTGCCGTATACCTTTCGTCTTGTTATGGCTGTTACCTTCTTCATTTGAGTCCATGCTCTCTTTTCTGATTAAGTTGCCACTACTAATGAAAGATTAGACAGCAATCACACAAGACTTGTCCTACAATGTGGTGCCAACAATAGATCATGAAATCGGTACTGGTAAAATTTGATTGTTGTTAATGTAGGTACATGAACCGTAGGCTACTTCCGGTGCTTTAAAATTATTACATGATGCTAAGGCGAAGATGTAGTACGAGAACGTCATGAGTCCTGGACTCAAGAGATTTTCATACAAACTAAAAATTTTGGTAACGATTTTCTTGGCTTTAAAGGCAGAAGCTCATGACGTTCTCAACACAGATACATGCTCCTACAGATGGAGAATGCAAAGGTGCTGAATTCTGAATTTGTGAAAAATTGGACTCATGACCTTTTCATAATAACTGATTCAGTTCAACATGAGCTTTTGCATCATCTCTAAAGTATTCCACTATATAATAAGGATTCTACAGCACTCCCACAGAATACGCTTATCAGTCATTATTCGAGTTCTTTTTCGCTGTACGTTAGTTTCTTGTTTTTGCGGTTTCTTTTAGATGGAGCTTGTATTTTATTTTTTCATTTCTGCAGTATCTTCATGTTATCGTTAAGTGTATCTTGAAAATAGCTTTTCACTTCTGGTATATGACAGTCGTCGGAAAACTCATTAGTTAGCAGAGTCAAACATCAACAGAACAACGATTGAAATTTCTTTTGAGAGCCAAAGTTTTCTAAACTTAAACTATATGGATAGGTACATCTTTGTC
Organism: Schistocerca serialis cubense; assembly: GCF_023864345.2. Taxonomy (NCBI): domain Eukaryota; kingdom Metazoa; phylum Arthropoda; class Insecta; order Orthoptera; family Acrididae; genus Schistocerca; species Schistocerca serialis. Next base: position 218,466,405 of record NC_064646.1, on the reverse strand, counting down.
AACTTAATTAGGATATTAATTATGGTATTCTTAAGCTGACCTTTGCTAAGAACATCCTAGTCTGATCGGAGTACGTTCTTTAAGGCTGCCCCCATCCAGTTCTCCCATCCACACTCTTCCTGAATATTTGTTTCGTCTTTCTCCTTTTGTTCAACCTCTCTATCTCAACAAAGATAATAATTATTGATAAAATTGAATCGTAAGATTTCAATAAAATTATATTGCGACAATGGCTAAAACACTGATGTTAACAACGGCCTTGCGTCTCGTGGGAAAGTTTGTGTAAGTCAGGTTTGTATAATGCTGTTTTTTTATTTTAGGATCGATTGCACGTTCTTATCAGTAACACGACTTCTCACTTTACTCTTGATCAGGTTAATGCTTGAAATCGATTGATCTCATGAATATGCAAGACCGATTAAGGTTCAAAAATGGCTCTGAGCACTATGGGACTTAACATCTATGGTCATCAGTCCCCTAGAACTTAGAACTACTTAAACCTAACTAACCTAAAGACGTCACACACATCCATGCCCGAGGCAGGATTCGAACCTGCGACCGTAGCAGTCGCGCGGCTCCGGACTGCGCGCCCCGAACCGCTAGACCACCGCGGCCGGCACCGAATAAGGAAAGAACAGCTGATTATACAAGACGGGAATACTATATCAGGTGTTGAAAAATCAATACGAGGGTTGAATGAAAAGTAATGTCTCCACCTTCCTTAATTCGGTTTGGATGGGAATGTTGTATCAGACGAAGCTGAGTAGCACTGTGGTGTAGTAGTTATGATACTGAACTATTGCGTGGAGGGTCGTCAGTTCAAAACTCACCTGGACTGCACAATTTTAAGTTCTATATTCGGTTCGAGTACATTCTAGAAGTATCCACAAATGTCAAGAATCATTGAACTGGAATATTCTGTAGAAGTATATATACTGTATGTGTTCTGGCTGGAGGCAGTTCGCTCCACGCTCTTGTATGTGCAAGTGCTGAATAAACATTCGTTAAATGAAGTCAGTGTTCGTCATTCATCTACTTGCACTTTCTTCTATCTGACAATATTTTAATAAGTCAAACGCAGAAATAATCCTTAGAATGTGATCTTTAATAACCAATATTCACTTTTCCACATTATCACCAATCAAATGGATACATTACTGCCAACGATGAACAAGTTTTCTGAAGCCGTCACGGGAGAAGTCGACACTGTGTTTCCGCAACCACAGTCTCACAGTTCTCTCAACGTCTTCATCAGAAGCATAATGATGTCTCCTCAGAGCGTCTTTCAATATCGGGGACAGATGGAAGTCAGACGGTGCGAAATCTGGGTAACGTGAGAGGAGTTCCTGGCAAATTTCAAGTCTGTGTGCTTTCATTTCAGGAGTCAGCATCCGGGGTACCCATCGTGCACAGATCTTCCGATAGCCAAACAATCTCCTTTGGAGTGACACCTTCTTCTGTCAAGAATTCAGTGACTGCATGTTGCTCAAATCGCATTGTCCGACCGTCTGCGCACGGTTCCGTACTTCACACTGTAACAACACAACCGTTCAATGCTAAGGCTTACCGCCAACTGGAGCTGTAGAGAAGAGGCTACGGAACAAGCCAGTACCTGCGGGGTACCAATGCTGCCAACTGTTGAAGAGTTACGTAGGTGGAGATATTACTTTTCAGCCAACGCTCGCACTTTTATAATCTCCAGGTCTGTCAACGCTGACCATATATACCGTGTAATAAGTCAACATTTGTTTTTCTCCAGTGTTTCCATGTGAGCATAAAGACCTTAAAGGATCAGGTTTCACAATTCTTTTTTTTTTTAATATATATCGAGCAGTTGCATTTCGAAGTTGTACATGCCATTACTAAAGGGAGAACATTAAACTCCGTTACAGTAGCATTAAGGTTGTCTTAAACAAAGGCTAATGCCACTTTGCTGTTTCTGAATTCCAGAAACATACTGAGAAAAGCTTCCCTCATATTTAAAAGTGTTATTTAGAAACAACAAATGTGGATATCAGAATTATTTTCTTTTCGATGTTTCAACAGGCTTCGAAAGTGAATCGAAGTTTCTCTTTCAAAATCTTGAACAAAAAGAGATAACGTATTTTCCAATGAAGTAACTTTTCCCAGCATCGAAAATGTTTACAATTACACTGATTTAAGTGAGACTTAACGTCTATCATGAAATGAAATTCTTGGATCCTGTGATGGTTTGTTAGTTCTGATACTGAACACATTTCTCAGTGAGAAAGCAGGTGACAGTATAAATTTTTTAGACCTTACCATTAGAATAAAAAATAACAGATATCAGTTTGAAATTTATTGGAAGCCTACCACAACACATACTACCATCCATGGCTGCCAGCACTCTGATACGATCAATAGGGATATCCAACTACCACTCTCTGAAGACAAATGTGAAAAAGAAATTGAAATAATAAAGCGAACAGCAATTGCAAATGGTTATAACAGCTCCATAGTAGACTCCCTAAAGCACTCAATCCTGGCAAAGCAATCACATCACAAAAACAAAAAGAGAACAACAACTTCCGTACAATCCCCTTTCTAGGTAATATTTTATATATGATTGCCAATTTCTTCAAACGAAAGGGCATAAACATATCCTTGACGATAGACAACAAGATTGGACAGTAGTTACCTCACAACATCAACACACAAAACCAATTTAATCACACAGGTGTGTACAAAATTTGAATGTTTGGACTGTGACTGCTTCTGCATAGGTCATTTGAGATTAGATTCAAGGAACATATGGCAGCACTAAAAATATGCCTGACATATGCTATAGCCACCCATCTGCATGAAACAAAACACCATATTAACACCACAAGTATCAGCATCCTACACATCCGGCCTAAAGGCAAAAAACTAGACATCCCTGAAACACTCCAAATACACACAACACCAAAAGTAACAACCTGAACCCATCTTAAATGACCATATTTACAATAGTATCGCCTTTGTTTTCAGCAACTCCCTACTTTATTAAATTGGCAATGCACACACACAAACACACACACACACACACACACACACACACACACATACACACACACACACACACACACATCTTAATATTCAGTTACGAGTATGTTACCACGACATGCTCCAAATGTACAAGGGATTGACATCATTTGCAAAACCGCCGTAACACCAACAGCTTGTACTCCCTGTCAGCTTGAAACCGTATGTACAACTAATGGCACAAAACAATGGTTCAAATGGCTCTGAGCACTTTGGCACTTAACTTCTGAGGTCATTAGTACCCTAGAACTTAGAACTACTCAGACCTAACTAACATAAGGACACGACACACACCCATGCCCGAGGCAGGATTCGAACCTGCGACCGTATCGGTCGCGCGGTTCCAGACTGTAGCTCCTAGAACCGCTCGGTCACTCCGGCCGGCAACTAATGGCACAAATTGTACATCTGTCTGCATATTTTAAAGCAGTAACCAATGTATTACCCCAACCATTAGACAGCTATTACATGTAACAGATATAATCTTAAGAACCCCATGATTTGGAAAGTTTGCTCTCATCGAATCACTCCTTCCAGCCTCTCTCTCTCTCTCTCTCTCTCTCTCTCTCTCTCTCTCTCTCTTTCGTTTGCTCCCCGTCTGCCTCCAGCCTTTCATACCTCTGTGAATCTCAACCGAAATTGTTACTGATGAATAATTTTTCCATTGTAACTAACATAATTATTGTACTTAAAATTTGCAATGAGTCACCTCATTATATAAACGAGTATTAAGTTTAAGCTGCATAAACTTGACAAAATCGGATTTATGTACCACCTGAAATATTTACTCCGATGCATCTATTCAGCACCTCAAAACAAAGATCTCCAAAACCCTTTAAAACTTATTCTGTTATAATGTTGTTATGATGTATATTCGTTATAGTTTGTGATAATGTTTTCTCTTCTGCTATATGATCCTTGTACATAATAGTTCCCAGACGCCACATTTGTTTACAAAATATGACAGTATTCATTTAATGCGTTACGACAGTGAAAGTAACCTGTGACCAGTGAAGGTACGCTATATTATTGATTCTGTTTTTACCGTTAAATATACGTTTAGTTCTTTGTAAAAAAAATCGAAAAACCAGGTTCTGAACTAGTGTTTTGTTTCTTCACTAGACAGTGCCATAAGTTGCTCTAAAAAATTGTAACACCACACACACACACACACACACACACACACACACACACACACACACACACACGCGCGCGCGCGCGCGCGCGCGCGTGCGCGCGATCATGCCATGCTAACAAAATGTAAATCAAGCTGATGGTGGAGGTTTAAATCTTTGAAACGCGTCGTGGAGATAAATAAACAATGAGTGATAGCAGTAAAGTTGTCGTTTCATTTAAAGAGACATGATTTAATTTTTGTTAATGAGGAAGGGAAACGTTTCAATATGTTTCCCCCCGACAACTAATTTATCTTATTATGCAGCAGAAAATCTCTCACTATGCATTTCAGCTGATAATTACTTAAAATTGCAATGATCAAGAACTTTAGCTGTCATGGAGTTAATAATATTAATCACCAATTTCATAACTCTGCAAGTTTCTTCTGTAATGTCTGCACACAAAGCACATTTTGATGGACGATGCAATGGTAAATAACTGTCTTATGATTAATTATCTCTTTCAAAAAGCGAAAACCTGTTACTTACGCCAGTCAGTTTGCATCCCATCTGTTGAAACGCAGACGATTTTATGGAGTGGAATATGATGTTTCTCAATACACTCAGTTGCAGAATTTGCTATATCCTCCTCAAGTGTTTGACATTTGAATGTCTACAATACCAAAGGTCTTGTTTAAAACATGTGGATGAAATAAATCGTACAAAAACTGTAGCTCGCACTGTATCATTAAATCACAAGATTCTCCAATTGCTATTGATAATGATGAAACCAATTTAAGATATTTGACTAGTTGGTTGGTTACATTCGATGACATTCTGACTGTTCCAACTTTTACTCTTTTAGCAGACAACGGTAACTTTTCAATTTTTTAGGAAGAGTCACACTCAGCGGGCTAAGACTCGCATGTGGCTCATGAGCTGCGGTTTTGCCGACCACTGGTCTACGAGATGCAGTCGCTTCGATTTTTCTAAATCAAGTACTATGTCTTGCCCGTTCTGCGCATTCTAGTTTTCATAATTCACGTGCTCGTCACAATTTTTTTCGCCGAAAGATGTTTCTCGACAAGACCAATTTGTCATATTAAAAGACGACTACGCGTTCCATGTCTGAAATATTTAAAATGTCTCCTTTAAATTAGAACCTTTTACTTTTTGCTTTGGAACATCATTTACATAAAAGTCATTGCCTGCATGTCGTGCACTTGGTTCCTCTATGATTATTTATTTGCAAATAAACGGTTGGTTATGGAAATGTGCAAAGCAGCGTTGCCCAGGGAGGAATGAGATTTGTTTGTTTGTTAGGTTTTTTTTCCCTCTATAATCTTACTAGATCGGCCGCTCCCTGGGCGGCTGGACTTGCTGCACGGATCGCCTTAGAGAACGACGGAACCGCTCCACTGCGGTGGGACGTGTTTCCGAGAGTTTCAGTGCTGACAGCCGACCTGCTGTTGCCTGTACAGTCGTGGCTCAATGGAACCGTTAGCTAATTGCAGGCGAGTCGATGCCGGGTGCAGATACAAGGACTGCAGGCTGTGCTACCACCGCCGACCGAGACAGCTACCTCGGCCAGCATTAAAAGAAGCAGGGGAGGCGCTCGGGGCAGGCGGCACACTGCTGCGGCAATTAAGCTATTAGTAGCGCCTATAAGCCCGCCGATGGGAGATAAGGTGCTGCAATTTGCCCGCCAGCCGCACTAGAGTCCTCATTAGCTAATTCCGTCCGACGCTGGCCGGCAGATACTGTTTGCTCCGATTGCGAACTGCCGGGCCGCCTCGCTGTAGATCCGACAGATAAGCGCCGGACACGGCCGCAGCAGCAGCAACAGCAGCAGCAGCCGCGGGACCACGAGGGCTGTCACCACGGTGCTCGTGCCCTACTGTCTGCTGGACGGCGCCGCGCCGCGCCGCGCGCTACAGCCGCGGGGACTTCACCGCGTGTGCGCGAGAGCAGCCAGCGGAGTTGGGCAGCCAGCTGGGAGATGCGCGGAGGCGCGCCGACTCCGGTTAGAATCCCCCGTGCTGGCCAGACTGAATTTGGTTTTAGGCGGTTATCCACATCCCAAAAACTGAATACTGGGTTGGTACCCACGTGCCTCCGCCAATACAAGCTACTCAAACATTAAGAAAACTTTGTTACACTTGCACAGAGAATGTACTCTAAAAGCAGACGAGTAGGGTACACTGCTGGTTGCTAATGACTCTGTGTTATAAGGTAAGGTGTCGCCACTGAATGACTGTAGCACGATACAGGTTAACTTAGACACAGTTTTTAGTTGGTTTTATGAATGGCCGGCTGCTGTACATGTGGAAATGATGAGTGGGAAAAATAATCCTGTAACGTTCGAATTCAGAATTAGTATATCGTGGCTCGACACTGTCACATTCATTAAATAGCTAGGCTTAACGTTGCAAAGCGATATAAAATAGAACAATCACGTCAGGTCGGTAGTAGGGAACGGGAATGGTCGACTTTGTTCTATTCGGATAATTTTGGAACAAAGTAGCTCATCTACAAAGGAGACGGTGTATAGAACACTAGCGCGACCCATTCTCGAGTACTGCTCCTGTGTCTGGGATCCCCACCATGTCGGATTAGGCTTTCACATGTAAGTCGCATTGTCACGCGTTAACGCGTGATCGAATTTCAGAAGAAGATGAGAATATATGTACCTTAGAAATTCTTTCCGCAGACGACGTATGCATGATGGCTAATTCTCCTGAATCTCTCCAAACATACATGAACCTGCTAAATGACTCCTGCTGAAGGTTTGCTTTAGTCATAAGCATCACCAAGACGCAAGCCCTTCGATAACCACTTAGGGATTCCAATAGAGACGACTACAGTATTAAGTTGGACAACAAACATTTGGAAAACGAGTCACACTTTAAATATCTAGATAGCCGAATTGGAAGCGACAACAGCCTGACAACAGAAATTGCAGCTCGTATAACCAATGCAGCCTCAGTTTTCGGCAAACTGAATCACCGAGTATGGAAATCACATGATAGACTACAAACTAAAATTGCGATCTACAGAGCAATAAAGTTACCAACTTTACTCTACGCCTCGAAAACCTGGTGCTGTTATAAAGCTGACATTAGGAGGATAGATACCTTTCATCTTCGCTGTCTCAGATCAATTCTCCGCGTGAAATGGGAAGACCGTGTTCCAAACACGGAGATTTTGTGTCTCGTGAAACTGACTGGCATTGAAACTCTCTTAATGAAACACTAATTGAGATGGAGCGGCCATATCATACGCATGGACGACAGTAGACTTCCCAAAGCGGTGTTCTACTCAGAGCTCTCGTGTGGAACGTGGCGGCAAGGTGGGCAACACCTGCGATATAAAGACACCATCAAGCGCCACCTCACAGCCTCTGGCATTCCGACCAAACGTTGGGAGGAGCTTGCATTGCACCGATCAGAGTGGCGCTCAACTGTACACAAGGGTGTGGAACAATTCGAGCATATGCGCCTAAAGAACCTGGACGATAAACGAAAGCTCCGCAAATATAAGTCCGAGCCTAATTACATCTATACGCGTAACTCCACTGGGAAACTGTATTGCACTTCATGCAACCGGATCTTCAAAGCAAAGCTCAGTTTTGCAAGCCACATCCGAGCCCGCCACAATACGGACTAGACTGATGGAGTCGTTGTCGCCGGACACGGCGAGGAGGACACGATGAATTGACGAAGTAGAGAAAAGGCCAACAATTTGGAATACAGCGTCAGAATCACATAAAAATAAAATTTTGAGACAGCGAGCTTGGGAAGAATTGGCTTTAATCTTGTTTGTGAGAAATGACTCAGGAAAAAATAACAATGTAGGTAAGAAAAACTTTAATATTGTCAAGTACACTTTTGTCATATCATACGATCTGCATGTTCAAGTTTACTTTCATTAAGAAAGTAGTTCGTAAATTTAGCTCCACTGATGAAGTGGATCGTCCATTGTGGATAGCATTTATCGTTTTGAGATTTCCCTCTAAGATATCTTTGTGTTTCAATCCGTCCTTCATTCGGACGTAGTTGTGAAGCGCTGTAATCGCTTTTACAAAATGTGTTCTGCATAATTCACAGTGACATCTAACGGGCCGTGTAGTGTTCTCCAATTTTTACACATTACACCAAAAATATAATCAACATACCTACATACAAAAGTCAGCCGATAGTTAAATATCTTTTTTTCGTACGTCAACTGCTTTTCGCCGTAAGGTCGCATTAAATTTCCATCAGCCCAAATGCTTCATCTCCTGTGATCACGCCAGGAAGCGTGATAAAGGCGTTGGCTTCGGTATATCCAAAGATTTTTCAGTGACTTTTTGACATAGGACGGAATCCATTAAAATTCTTGAGTCGCTCTCTTTCTCATAAGCACCTAGATAAAGCAATAGTCAGAATCACACAGCGCTAACAGCACTAGAGAAAAATATGTTTATAATTAAAGTATAAGGAACCTGAATGTTCTGGATTTTGTATTCTGATACGTTTACTCTCAAGGGCTACGATGCAAAGAGGAAACTTTGCGTACTATTCAAGTCCTTGAGATATCTCAATCCATTTTCCTTCATTTGATGTTGGCGTCACAATGTGTTTTAATTTCATCCAGATAACTTTGCATACAAGACCAGTTATCCCACATATCTTCGATTTTCCAAGTTTACATGAACAGTGCAGCTCCGCCATTGAACACCAGCTTTCAAGATACCTGTAATGAATAATATAGATTACTATTCATTCTTTACGAGTGCATTGATGCAAGAAAAATGGAAAATTTTGAAGGACAATTTCATTAGAGCGATGAAGAAAGGAAAATCTTGGTCTGATGCACGCAAGAAAGGTTACATTCACTTCAACAGACTCCTTTTTCTCATGTCTGGCATACCAGCTAAATAAGCCATACTAACTGGAGCGCTGACACAGATGAAATGGCTCTGAGCACTGTGGGACTCAACATCTTAGGTCATAAGTCCGCTAGAACTTAGAACTACTTAAACCGAACCAAGCTAAGGACATCACACACACCCATGCCCGAGGCAGGATTCGAACCTGCGACCGTAGTAGTCCCGCGGTTCCGGACTGCAGCGCCAGAACCGCACGGCCACCGCGGCCGGCGACACAGATGAAGCTGAGGGAGGAGAAAGTATTAACGCGAAGGCGCCGGTGCCACCACCTTACCAGCAGACAAAGAAATTCAACCCAGTGACAGCGATGGCAAATTTAGAGAGGAGTCTAGAACAGAGACATTTTGAATTCACCGAATTAACTATGAACGAAGCTGATGTGACGGATGAAGGCAGATTAGGTTGCTTATCTTTGGTGAATGAAGTAAAGGAAATCTCTGAACATAGCCGCCTCAGTGCTAAGCCAGACATATGCATTGTAGTACCACAGCATCACAGCATGCGCAATGACATCAGCTCTCCATCAACTTCAACATCCGCTTATTCACACGGAAACGACTGGCCCGTTGCACAATATTCTTCTGGTTGTGGCTACACATCGAGTGGGCGGGATTTAGCACCAAGTACACGCTCCTCATCTGTCTCCAGCGATGAATCACAACCTAAATTGTTTCCCGAGCCTTAAATTGCTAAGCTGCTGAATGTTAGGACTGATAAAACTAAAAAATACTTACCTTAAAGTAATTATGAATTTTTCTTTTGGTGAAGTTTAATTTCTCATGGATTTGTGATATGCTTTAATATCCTCTTGGATAAGGCGGAGTAAGTCGTCAAATGATTATATAGACACTCTGAACTAATTAAAGAATTTAGTTTCTTGTTCCTCAGCCTCGGATATAATGTGATAAATACACTCGTAAAAAGCCTGTCCTTTGAAACTGGATGAACCCAATCTGTGTGCTTTCGCTTTTCTTAAAATACATCCAAAAAATTACAGCTTCCTCAACGTCCATTTTCTGGACTCCACCGAAACACACCGGGGAGAATTAACTGCAGCGAAGAACGCACTGTGCCGCTCCTCATCTGAACTGGCTCAAATGGCTCTGAGCACTATGGGACTTAACATCTGAGGTCATCAGTCCCCTAGAACGTAGAACTACTTAAACCTAACCAACCTAAGGACATCGCACACATTCATGCCCGAGGCAGGATTCGAACCTGCCTACGTAGCGGTCGCGCGGTTCCAGACTGTAGCGCCTAGAACCGCTCGCCCATAACGGCCCACTCATCTGAACTCTTCTGAAATTCGATCGCGCGTTAACACGCTTCAATGCGCTTTAAGCACTGAAGTGCCAAAGAAACGGGTATACGCATGCGTATTCAAGTACAGAGATGTGTGAACAGGCAGAATATGGCGCTGCGATAGGCAATGGCTATATAAGACAACATATGTCTGGCGCAGTTGTTAAGTCGGTTACTGCTGCTACAGTGGCAGGTTACGTAGATTCAGGTGAGTTTGAACGTGGTGTCCTGCTTATGAGTGCAGCCTATGTTCTGCGCTCATACGCAGCACATCGTGCCTGGTACACGCGGCGCTCGGGGACCATAGCACAGCTACCACACCTGAGGATGGGCTTGTAACAGTCCGAAACCGGTCGTGTGAAAATGAAGTAACTTACAACTGAAGCGATATTTTCAACCTCTGTTAGAATTCAATTCGTTTTAAACAAGTACAAGCCCTGAGGAAGCAAAGATATTGGACGACCGAGAAAGATATTTGGTTAATTATGTGATGACAGGGACAGATATACTATCTAAGCCTTAAAGTGCAGAAGAAGGAGGAGGAGAAGAAGAAGACATTCAGTGATGGAATTGATTAGTTCTCTGCAGTTCTATACTATTAAGTCAGACTAAAAAAAAAAAGGAGCAGATACAGACTCAGGTCACGGTTTAGTAGTGATAAAGAATAGGCTGAAATTTAAGAGACTAGTCACGAAGAATCAATGCGCAATGAAGTGGGATAAGGAAGTACTAAGGGATGAAGAGTATGCTTAAAGTTCTCTAGGGCTATAGATACTGCGGTAAATAATAGCTCATTAGACACTTCAGTTGAAGAGGAATTGACATCTCTTAAATGGGCAGTCGCAGAAGTTGGAAAAACCGTTCGTTCAAAAAATGTAACTTCGAAGAAACCATGGGTAAGAGAAGAAATACGTCAATTGATCGATGAAGGAAGGAAATACAAAAATACTCAAGGGAATTCACGAATACAGAAATGCAAGTCACTTACGAAAGAAGTAAGTAAGAAGGGCACGGAAGGTAAGGTGAAATGGCTGCATGAAAAATGTGAAGAACTCCAAAACGAAATGATTGTTGGAAGGACTGACTCAGGATGTAGGAAACCTTCGCTGAAACTAAAATCAAAGACAGTAACATTAGATGTAGAGGAGAGAGCGAATTGATGGATAGAATACATTGAAGATGCGATATAAAGAGAGGGAATACATTGTTGGAATCAGAATTTAGTACATCTACATCTACGGGATTACTCTGCTATTCACAGTTAAGTGCTTGGCAGAGGGTTCGATGAACCACCTTCAAGCGATCTCTCTACCGTTCCATCTCAAACAGCGCGCGGGAAAAACGATCACTTAAATTTTTCTGTGCGAGCCCTGATTTCTCTTTTTATATCGTGATGATCATTTCTCCCTATGTAGGTGGGTGCCAACAGAATATCTTCGCAATCGGAGGAGAAAACTGGTAATAGAAATTTCATGAGAAGATCCCGTCTCATCGAAAAACGCCTTTGTTTTAATGATTGCCACTCCAGTTCACTCATCTTGTCTGTGACACTATCTCCCATATTTCGCGATAATACAAAACGAGCCGCCCTTCTTTGAACTTTTTCAATATCATCCGTCAGTCCCATCTGATATGGATCCCACATCGCACAGCAATACTCCAGAATAGGGCGGGCAAGTGCAGTGTAAGCAGTCTCTTTAGTAGATCTGTTGCACCTTCCAAGTGTTCTGCCAATGAATCGCTGTCTTTGGATTGCTCTACCTACAACACTCGTTACAGCTTAGTTCATTTGTAATTGTAATCCCTAAGTGTTTAGTTGTACAGCCTTCAGATTTGTGTTCCTTATCGCGTAATCGAAATTTAGCGGATTCCTTTTAGTACTCATGTGAATAACTTCACACTTTTCTTTATTCATGGTCAATTGCCACTTTTCACACCACACAGATATCTTATCTAAATCATTTTGCAAATCATTTTGGTCATCTGATGACTTTACAAGACGGTAATAGAGCTCTGGAAACTGAAAATCAAATAACGCAGATGGCATAAAGAACATTCCATCAGAATTTCTAAAATCGTTGGAGGAAGTAGTTACAAAGCGACTATTCAAGTTGGTGTGTAGAATGTCTGAGTCTGGCGATATACCATGTGACTTTCGGAAAAATATCATCCACACAATTCCGAAGGTTGCAAGAGCTGACAAATGCGAGAATTATTGCACAATCAGTTAAACAGCTTGTGCATCCAAGTCCCTGACAAGAATGATACACACAAGAATGGAAAAGTGAACTATGGATGTGTTAGAGGTCGATCAGTTTGGCTTTAGGAAACGTAAAGGCACCAGAGAGGCAATTCTGACGCTGCGGCTGATAATGGAAGCAAGACTGAAGAAAAATCACGACACGTTCACTGGATTTTTCTTCTTGGAAAAAGCGTTCGACAGTGTCAAATGGTGCAAGATGTTCGAAATTCGGAGAAAAATAGGGGTAAACTATAGGGAAAGATGGGTAATGTGCAATACGTATAAGACCCAAGAGGGAATAATAAGAGTGGAAGACCAAGTATTAACTGCTCGGATTAGACAAGGTATCAGACAGGGATGTAGTCCTTTGCCCCGACTATTCAATCTATACATCGAAGAAGCAATGCCGAAAAAAAAAAAATGTTCAAGAGATAAATTAAAATTCAAGTGGAAATGATATTTATGAAAAGATTCGCTGATGACATTGCTATCATTGAAAGTGGAGAATAATTAGGATCTGCTGAATGGAATGAATAGTCTAATGAGTACAAAATGTGGCCTGAGAGCAAATCGAAGAAAGACGGAAGTAATGAGAAGTAGGAAAAATGAGAACAGTGAGAAACTAAACATTTGTAGTGGTGATTACGAAGGCGTTAAAATAACCAATAATGGACGGAGGACATAGAAAGCGGCATTCCTGGCCAAAAGAAGTGTACTAGCACCAAACACAGACCGTAACTCGAGAAAGAAAGTTCTGAGAATGTAGGTTACGAAATCAAGTCGAAAGTCAGCTGGTCAAAATACATACAGGAACACAACACTTCAATTTTCTATAGAATTTATTGGCACGAATTGCACAAGACCACCTCCGACTGGCTACTGACTCCGCAATCTGATATAAGACTACACACGCTCGCTCACAAAGTCACGCCGCTCTCCAGGAAACCGGAAATGCCTCCATTGCAGCTCCGTGCCTGTGCACGGGAATACACTTTCAGTTTCTTGCATGCTTTCTGTTCTTGAAAAGTAACTTGGTTGATCACTTAGGATCATTGATACCGATTTTAGGAATACGTTTGGAAACATCACCTCTTCCCAAAGAGAACAAGACTTCACTCTTACACTCAGTGACGGCATTCGGTCGACTTCCTTCCGATTTTGCAGCTCCACAAAATTCGTTATAACATGTAGCCTTCACAGCGAATCAGCATCCGGAACAGATTTCAGACTGTACACTAATGGCTTTCACGGCTTGTTGTCTTAGTTGCTGGTGAATCTTCTGCGTTGTGTGCCCGCGGCTCATGTAACTTACTTGTCCGTAATGTTTCGTCCAGAGCTACACTGGGTATCTTCAGTGGCGGTCCTGTTTTGTTGTGTCTTACCAATGCCGGCAACACTCAATGGAACCAGCAGCACCTCTGAAGTCGAGCGCAGCTCTTGACGAAACACTGGGAACAAAACGGTTTGTAGAACCGCGACCAGCAACCTCGAAGGTTTACCAGCAGCTAACAGAATTCGGGCTTTCCAATGGCCGTTTCCTACTACGACTAACAGCAGGTTTCAGCAAAGAGCTGCTTGCTGCCAGAGATTTTTAAAATTTATTTCCAGCAGGAGATATAATTAAAACTACCATCATGTGTAAACATTCGCCCTCAAGCCAGCATAATAGGCCGAGGTTACAGCCTACACTTCGAAGGATTACAGAAAGACCAGCCAATCATCTCCATGCTGAACAAAAGCTTCCTTTCCTCAGATACCAGAAACCAGATCTGGGGTAAACGATAGACAAGATCTCAGCCCACTAGTGTAGCCATAAAATGGATTTTCTGTCCATGTATTTGGATGTGGGGATTCTTTGACTGCCTTGACACCTCATAAAAGAGTCGTGCAGTCTCCCTAAAACTATCCCTTAATGAGGTGAGATTCTTGCGCCTTAGTAAAATTTCAATGCCCGGCAGTGTGGCAGTCATAGTGCACACCTCTAGACTCACTGACGTGGTTGTGTGTAGCGCTGTATCCCCGCCCTCTCCCCCAACTTAACCCACTACCCCAAGGCCGATCGGACCAACGACTTGTGCAGGACGACTATAGGATGTTATAGCGACGTTGACATTTTGTTTAGCAGCCGGTACAGTCTCCATAAAAGTGGCCCACAGCCTTTCCCTGTATTTCCTGGACGTACTGGGTCCACGCTAACAGAGTGTCCAATGAAGCGCCGACGTAGCGGGCAGATCTTTTCCGTCACAAACACTCCGAGCGTCGTCAAGTGACTGTAGGTTGGACTGCTTTCTTCTCTTACATTTTGTCTACGTTGAAAGCCAGACGCCACTTCAGCCGACGACTAAGTTGCCAGGTACCTACGCTAGGTTCGAAAGCCACAATGTCGTATTGTGAGTGACTTATTATATACTTTTAACGTTTTGGAGAGCTACATCAAACCAGCCTCTGGACTGAAGCCACAACAACAGCAACAACAACGAAACTTCCTGGCAGATTAAAACTCTGTTCCGGACCGAAACTCGAACTCGGGACTTTTTGCCTTTGGCGGGCAAGTGCTCTACCAACTGAGCTACCGAAGCACGACTCACGCCCTGACGTCACAGCTTTACTTCAGCCAATACCTCGTCTCCTACTTTGCAAACTTTACAGAAGCTCTCCTGCGAACCGTGCAGAACTAGCAGTCCTGAAAGAAAGGATATTGCGGAGACGGTTCGCAGGAGAGTTTCTGTAAAGTTTGGAAAGTAGGAGGCGAGGTACTCGCAGAAGTAAAGCTGTGAGGACGGGGCGTGAGTCGTGCTTGGGTAGCTCAGTTGGTCGCCGGCACGGTAGCTCAGCGTGTTCGGCCAGAGGGTTAGCTGCCCTCTGTAATAAAAAACTGAGTTAATCGATCAACAACGAACTTCAATGGACGTCTTACGACGTCCGCCCCGAGCAGATGCAACGAACAAAAGCGAAAAAAAAAAGTTGGTAGAGCACTTTCCCGCGAAAGGCAAAGGTCCCGAGTTCGAGTTTCGGTCCGGCACACAGTTTTAATCTGCCAGGAAGTTTCATATCAGCGCACACTCCGCTGCAGAGTGAAAATCTCATTCGGGAAGCAACAACAACATTTGATTTTCTAACCCAAGGGAAGAGAGGGCTGCTCAATATCAAACCATCGTAGTGTCAGCTTGTCTTTAATTAAGTGGCAGGCGAGCTAGTAGTGCATTGAACGGTGTCCCAGTTGGGAATATTTGTGGTGGGATTTCCATTTCCGACATTTCGGCTGGAACCGAGGAGGAGCACAAAGAAACCTTCGCTGAGCTGGTGGATTGGAACTGCATCTAATTTGTTTCTGAACCAATACATCCGACATCGCGCTGCTGCTTCTACTTTATTTTGACTCGTGGCATGCACAATGCCCTTTGATGCGCATTGGTGCATTGGAACGTACACCCTTGGTGCTTACGACTCTGGCAGATGAAGTGGGTGGTGCATCTGAATAAATTGAGCGTTCATTGCCAAACATCATTTAAATTTAAATCTCCTTATATCAGTTCAGAACCTTTATCTTAACAGAATTTTTAATCACTCAGGGTCAATCACACTCTAACCTGTGACAGAAGTCGATCTTTTCGTAATTCACTAAGTGCTATAGTTCGAATCTAGCTGTCTCATTTTTCTGTTATTATGTTTGCCCGTCTTTTATACAGTTCTAC
This sequence comes from Schistocerca serialis cubense, assembly GCF_023864345.2. Lineage (NCBI taxonomy): Eukaryota > Metazoa > Arthropoda > Insecta > Orthoptera > Acrididae > Schistocerca > Schistocerca serialis. The sequence continues at coordinate 218,450,076 of NC_064646.1, read as the reverse complement.
TGTTTCACCTCATATGATATGCGTATTTTAACCGAATGCAACACGTACACGATTTGGAGAGTCCTAGTTTCTCTTCAACATTACAAACAGGGTATTCCATCTGTTTCCATGGTGGTGAAATACGGTGGTTTTCAGGGTGGAATGTCGGCTTTCCTTGGGGACCGTCCACAAAATTCAGGCAAGGTGCAGAACAAGCATTTTCGCTCTGTGACCTAATTACTCCAGAGTCGGTGAAGAAAATTTTAGCCGCTGAACCAAGACCAGCTAGTATTGTAGATCTGTTTTTAGGAAGTTTACCATCTATGGTCTGATAGCTAAGAGAAAGTCGAAGTGTCTCAACTTCTGCTTCTTTGCTATGAACTCTGATAAATACCACGGAAATCACACCGATAGAGCATAAAACGCCGTATACCGCCTCCACTTAGCTATTTGCTGGGACCTAACACACAGACCTTCAAACTCTGGGGACAAAAGTCTCAGGGTAATTGTTCAACGGGGAAACAGTGAAACTGTAAAATTAAATACTGGTTTTCACAGAAACAATTCAATTCAGAATTATTCTCACAAAGAAGGAAAAGCAGCAACTGACCACTGTTAATACGCTATTTATTAAGAGCACATAGCGCCATCACGAGTTTCTAACCGACTGGTTTATCGTGAGACGGCTGTTTACGTTTAAAATTAAATGACGTGTGTTGCAGACGCGAATTTGGCTGCTTTTCGTTGTGGCGAAGCTGGTGGTGCCACACAGGCAAAATCGTTCCAAGAAAGAGAACTATGTATTGAAATTTGCTTTAAAAACAAACTAAACGATGCATATATATATATATATATATATATATATATATATATATATATATATATATATATATATATATATGGTGAGTTACAAAGACAATGTACTGTCAAAGAATGTGACTATCAGAGACATTACAACACGTGTATTAATCACACAACAGAAAGTTCACAAAACATACATTGAACAGCCGGAACATTATGACCACCTACCTGTAATAATCGGAATATCCACCTTTAACACGGATAACAACGGTGACGCGTCGTGGCATGGAAGCAATGAAGCCTTGGTAGGTCACTGGAGGGAGTTGGCGCCACATCTGCACACACGCAAGTTACCTAATTCATGTAAATTCCGGGGAGGGGGCGATGTGCTCTGAAGCCACATTCAGTCACATCCCTGTTGTATTCGACTGGGTTGAGATCTGGCAAGTTGGGGGGACAGCACATCAACTGGAATTCGCCACTGTGTTCCTCGAACCACTCCATCACACATCTGGCTTTGTACCATGGCGCATTACCTTGTTGAAAAATGCCACTGGCGACGGAAATATGATTGTCACAAAGGGATCTCCGTGGTCTGAAACCAGTGTACGATACACCTTGGCCGTCATGGTGCCTTGGACGAGTGCCACTGGACCCTGTCATTCCCACGTGAATGTTCCCAAGAGCATAATGGAGCCATCCGCCAGCTTGTCTCCGTCGCGCCGTACAGGTGGCAAGGATTTGTTCCCAAGGAAGACAACGGATTCGCACCCTTCAAATGGTTCAAATGGCTCTGAGCACTATGGGAGTTAACATCTGAGGTTATCAGTCCCCTAGAACTTAGAACTACTTAAACCTAACTAACCTAAGGACATCACACACATCCATGCCCGAGGCAGAATTCGAAGCTGCGACCGTAGCGGTCGCGCGGTTCCAGACTGAAGCGCCTAGAACCGCTCGGCCACAGCTGCCGGCATTCGCGCCCTCCCATCGGCGTGTTGAAGGAGGTATCGGGATTCTTAGGTAATAGAACCCAGTACGTTGTACTCAATGGTGAGTGTTCATCGGGGGTGAGGGTATCATCTGTAGTGCCCCAGGGAAGTGTGGTAGGTCCGCTGTTGTTTTCTATCTACGTAAATGATCTTTTGGATAGTGTGGATAGCAATGTGCGGCTGTTTGCTGATGATGCTGTGGTGTACGGGAAGCTGTCGTCGTTGAGTAGGAGGATACAAGATGACTTAGATAGGATTTGTGATTGGTGTAAAGAATGGCAGCTAACTCTAAATATAGATAAATGTTAAATTAATGCAGATGAATAGGAAAAAGAATCCTGTAATGTTTGAATACTCCATTAGTAGTGTAGCCCTTGGCACCGCCACGTCGATTAAATATTTGGGCGTAACATTGCAGAGCGATATGAAGTGGGACAAGCATGTAATGGCAGTTGTGGGGAAGGCGAAAGATGTGGTTCATCTGTAAAGGAGACCGCTTATGAAACACTAATACGACCTATTCTTGAGTACTGCTCGAGCGTTTGGGATCCCTATCAGGTCGGATTGAGGGAGGACATAGAAGCAATTCAGAGGAGGGCTGCTAGATTTGTTACTGGTAGGTTTGATTATCACGCGAGTGTTACGGAAATGCTTCAGGAACTCGGGTGGGAGTCTCTAGAGGAAAGGAGGTCTTCTTTTCGTGAATCGCTACTGAGGAAATTTAGAGAACCAGCATTTGAGGCCGACTGCAGTACAATTTTACTGCCGCCAACTTACATTTCGCGGAAAGATCACAAAGATAAGATAAGAGAGATTAGGGCTCGTACAGAGGCATAGAGGCAGTCATTTTTCCCTGGTTCTGTTTGGGAGTGGAACAGGGAGAGAAGATGCTAGATGTGGTACGATGTACCCTCCGCCATGCACCGTATGGCGTATTGCGGAGTATGTATGTAGATGTAGATGTAGATTCATCAGAACGTATAATGCTTTGCCACTGTGCCAACGTCCAGTGCCGATGATCATGTGCCCATTTCAGTCGTAGTTGCCAATGTCGTGGTGTTAACATTGACACAAGCATTGCTCATCAACTTCAGAGGCCCATCTTTGGGGGTGTTCGGTACAACGTGTGTTCAGACGCACTTGTACTCTGTCCACCATTTAAGTCTGATGTTAGTTCCGTCACAGTTCGCCGCCTGTCCTGTTTCACCAGTCTGCCCAGCCTACGACGTCCGACATCTGTAATGGAGGGATGGCCGCCTAACCTTAGACGTCTGGACGTAGTTTCACCATGGTTTCCCGACATGTTGAAGACACTCATCACAGCATTCCTCGAACACCCGACAAGTCGTGCAGTTTCCGAAATGCTAGTGCCGAGCCTCTCGGCCATCACAGTCTACCCTCGATCACACTCTGACAGACCGCTCGCCTTCCCCATTCCACGAACAGGAAGAACCCTCTCTGATGCTACACGCACCTTGCGTGTGCCTGACTAACTGTCATTCCTCGCAGATGACGCTGCTATCTCATGGACGGGTTCACATCGATAGTATGTCGGCGGTCATAATTTTCTGGCTGATAAGTGCAAATGTATCAGTAGTTGCAATATACACTGAAATAGTGGAAATTATAACTAATGCACACAAATAAAGAAAAATAGGTTGACGTAAAGATATTACGTAACAGAAATTTTGTTAAATCTAGTGAAAGGAAGGAACGAGATAAAACAAGCGAAGGGAGACAACCCTGCATACATAAATATTACGGCAGTAGATATTATGACCACTTGCTAGCAATTTGAATTGCAAGAATTATTATAAATTATATAACCAAAAAGTGGTGAGAGACAGTTTTACGCTCACAAATATAGAGATATTGAATACTGAATTAACACTGTGACAGCTCGTTAAATATCTGAATTATTTTAGTTATTGTGCTAACTTATGGCAAAAAGCTGTATGAATTAGCAGACTGTTATATTGTACTATGATATTGGATGTAAGGTTAGTGTCTGAGTGATTTTATTGTCAATGTGAATGTTATTTACTCGTGTTTTAAGGTAGGTGCAGCGTTATAATTCATTCACTGTGCCCAGTGTCTTCAGGCCAGTTCTTTCTGTTCTCAGCTGATTGCTGTTGATTCATTCCTCTTACACAGGTCAGCCATCGAACACTTGGACCGCACATCCGACGGTTCTTGCGGGCCATGACTCCCATATTGTTAAAAAAATGACAGAATTACCGAAACACAAGTTTCCCCTCTTCGCATCGCGCGGGATATTTAAAATCATAACCACATCGCTAAACCTTGTGCTCGTCTTATGACGCGAAGATTCTACCCAGATCCGGCATACCAAGATTGGTGGATACTGGATCCAACCAGACCCCGAATCGACATGCGAAAAAGCAAGGATTTTTTTTCTTCCTTAGTCCTGATTTCGTTCCGGTCCACAGTTACTGATTTAGGCTTCTCACAAGATTTTCGACATACAAAAAGCATAATCCAGGAAGTGAAGCAGCTCACTGCTGAGCTGGTACTAACTGCCGATTTATCTTACGAGAACTATGAATGAATTTGTCATGACACGTTTTGTTTACTTGGCATGAAATATAAGCGTCACAGCTCTATGAGGAAGGACGAACGGGTACGAAAACTGGTTGCACGTATAGTAGGTGCCCCGCCAATGACAATAGTGGACGCAATGAGGGGAAGAAATGGGGAAACGTACGTAGCTAATTCAAATGCTCTCGTTATTAGAACAATAAACTCACAGCCAACTGTATAAAAGCCATTTGCTTATCCACATTATGTGAATAGTGAAATGCAAATGACGAAAGGGATACCAAAGTACCATGACCACAACGACAGATACAGAAACTGTTCCTTGGTTCTTCCCAGTTCATAAAATGCCGTTGGACTTAAATGAAAGGGGCATCGTTCCCCTAGTACGTGTTCAGGGGCTCATCAGCTCCCAGTATAGCGTGGCCTCGTACTCGAGTAGATTGCCAGCAGTTAGACGTGCCTCAATTATGTCGTGCCGTAGGCGTGCCCCAAGCCAGGTTGTTGCTTCGTCGTATAGGCGTTAACCCCAGATAACCTTTTGTATGTGTACCAGGCTTAATTAAATGTCTTAGGACAGTAGTTTGCCTAATAAAACTAGCGAGTACTCTGAACCCAGCCGTAAACAGACAAGAAGTGACTTTTACATGCATTTTAAACATCAGAAGAGCTTTATTACTGCTATAATTAGTGCCTACCATCTATTTTACCACGTATGTGGTCAACGTTTTTTCATCAGTAGGAAGAATGAAACTAAAGAAAATATGTGCGCAATGCAAGTAAGTTGTGCTATAACACGAAATTAGGAACAGGGTATGGACGAATGATTTGAAGAACAACGAGGTCTTTTACCTCTTGAAGCCATTGTTTTCATAGCAGTGGGATTTGTGAAGAAAAGAAGGTAGATTTAGACATTTTCAGAGATCTCTACTTGAGCTCCATGTGCCACACACACTACGAGTCTATAGGACGATTCAGCTGTCCCTACCGACATTCAAAAACCACGCGCGGGTTTTCATATTTTCTTGCTCGCTACGCGCAAACTATTAGTCGTACAGAAAAAAGGAACAGGACCTTTCTTTGTAGGAAATTTAATGTAGTTAAATTTTGTATTGGAACACATGGACGCCACGGTTTTCCGAGTTATTCAAGAAAAACGTACAACAGCGACCTTCAAACACACCTCCACTCCTACACTCATCCCTCACCAGGCAGGATTTATTGTATGCTGTTCGTCGCACTCCCTTCTGCCACTGAACAAAAATTTCCTACTAAGTGGACTATTCCTACTATTTGATCTCTTTTGGTCTCTATTGGATGGTCTATTACACCACCAGCATAATCGGCTATTTTGTTAACATAAGTAATTTAAACGTGCGCGTTAGGGTAATGAAAGAAAATCGACTTTTGCAAACGCTACGTTAAAGATAATTACGTTGACAATTAGCTCCAAACTTAACCCTTAAAAGCGCGGCAGTTTCGTTGTCAGAAAGCCTGACGAACAGAACGGTGTAATTATTTACTTTATGGTCTTAAAATTCGCAAAACTGTTAGGTAAAATTGACACAAACATAGGTTGTACAGTCTGTAAGCGTTCGACTCACAGGATGGCTTAATAAGGACGGTCAATAAAGACTAAAGAAGGTCAAATGTAGGAAATAATTCGTACAGTCGAAGATTTTTGTTCAGTGGTAGGAGGGAGTGCGATAAAGAACATACTAGAAATCCTGACCATTGGGGCTGAGTAGGGGAGTAGGGACTGGGGTTTGAAGGTTACTTTTGTAAGTTTTTACTGAATGATTGGAAAACAACGACCTATAGAGAAAACGTGTCCCAGTACAAAATGTAACTGTATTAATTTCCTAAAAGAAGGTAATGTTCATTTTTTCTTTGGGGCTAATAGTTTGCTCGTAATGATCGAGAGAATATGAAAATCTCACGCGTCGTTTTTAAACGTGAGATATTGACATTGTGGATTGCATAAAATGCCACCGGTAGGGGCAGCTGAATCACCATGTGCAGGAGCCTAGTAATCACAGCGCACAAAAGATTACTTAACTGCAGAGAACATCACACCAATGCCGTGTAACGCCGCCTCTAATCTCAATGATGGTCTCAAATTGTCGGGGAAGGAAGTCGACGCTTTTCTTCAGGTATGCCATTTCCAGCTGAAGGCTGTCAACCACTGATGTTACCAAACTGCGAAGATGTTGAGTGTTAAGTGTTCCATGCTATTCTAAAGTCCTCGACTTCTCTGTGGGATTGAACGGGCCAGTCTATGTGCCACTGGCTGTCTTTGTGTTCGTCAGATCAAGAACGTATGCATGTAGCCGTTTGAAGAATTGTTGTCATCTTGGAAGACGGAGTGTTCATAGCACACTCACCACGAAGATGAAGAAGAGAGGGCAACACTTGGTAGCCGAGGATGTTAAAATAAACATTCCACCTAGGGCTCATGGTGATCTGAATTGGTGGCCCAAATTCTGGTACGAAAAACACCCGCAAAACGTAATATAATCACCTCCGACCTGTTCTATGCCTTCCACACACTTCGGGCTAGACGCCTCATTGGCCGTCTGTGCACTCGACTCCTTGCCTTATATTGTTTCAAAAGACGCCAAGCCTCAGCTCGTCGGGCTACTTTACATGCCGCCATTCAGCCATCCCACAGTTCCATTGGTTCTGGTCCCGTTGAAGACGTGCAGCCTCAAGTACTGCTGTGAGCCACGTCCATATCATGCAGTTCCATTCGCAGTATCCGCTCTGGAACTTCTTGAGATGAACCTGTATTCACTGAGAGCAGCAATACCTATCGACTTTGAAGCTGACTGACATCGACAAGACCTGACTCCGACTGTTTCTACGATTCTGTTCTTGTACCAGGTGGCTCTAATTGAAGCGCAGCTACTCACGGAGCTCCAGTGTCGACTGCAATTATTGTATAGAAGCGAAATGTAATAGATATGCCGATGCGTTAATGCCGAACCGATTTACTCTGGAAAAAACTAGCTTCAATTTCGACCACCAGGTGCAAATATGGCGCTGTACACTGTTTATATGAAGGTATGACATCCAAGCTGTCATTTTACAACTCATCACATGAGTGAGCAGTAAGGCTATCGAGAACGGAGACCGTGCGCTGGTGGTGAAACTGTTTTATGTGAACGGTAGCTATTACAGTGCTGCACTGAGAGAGTACTACCAACAGAAAGTTCTGAGGAGAGGTCAGATGTCACTAAATACTTTAAAGAAGACGATAATGTAATTCGAAAACACGGGTGTGGTACCTGGAAGGGGAAGGCGTGCTATACCGGTGGAAGTCATTGACGAGGTTGCTGATGCTGTGTCTGACCATGCAGCACGTGATCCGGGTAGTGCAGTGTCAAGAGATGTGGCCATCCCATGGTCAACAGTAAGGAAAGTTTTGTGCTGTATTTTACAGGGGTACTCGTACAAAATCCAGACGGAGCAACAACTGAAACCTCATGATCCGTGCAGCTCGGTGTGGCCGCATGGTTTGAGGCGCCATGTCACGGACTGCGCGGCCCCTCCCGTCGGATGTTCGAGTCCTCCCTCGGGCATGGGTGTGTGTATTGTTCTTGGCATAAGTTAGTTTAAGTGGTGTGTAAGTCTAGGAACCGATTACCTCAGCAGTTTAGTCCCTTAGGAATTCGCACATATTTGAACTTTTTTTTTCCTCATGGTCCGCGACAACATTCTGAATTTGTTCTATGGTTTCTACCATGCATCGAAGTTGATGACAAGTGGCCGGACAATGTTCTATGTTGTGACGAGGCACAAGTTGCACTACAGGGTGCAGTCAATACGCAGAACAACCGAATTTGAGGTACTTTTAACCCCCGTGTTGCGCACGAAGAGCCATTGCACTCGCCTTATGTGACTCAGTGGTGTGAATTCACAACCACTTTTAGTCTCGGCCGTTCTTCTTCGAAGGGAATACACGTAGAGGGCCCGTTGCGTGTAGCGTGACGTCTGCACGTTATTGAGACCTCCTCGCACAACAAGCGATTCCTGCTTTGGAAGAGCGCAGCTTTGTGGAAACCACTATTTTCGTGGGGTAACATCTCATGGCGCTCGCCCGGTGAAACATCTGCTTAATGCAATCATCCAGAAACACGTTAAATCCAGATATTTTCCAGAGGCCTGTGTTGCAAGGTCACCTGATCTGAACTCCCGTTTGGCTTCGTGGATGTGTAAAAGAACGCGTTTACCGCGGACACTTTCAGTCTCTACCTGATATGAAAGCCAGTACACAGGAACACGTTGCTCAGATTCCATGCGGACCGCTGCGAGCAACTGTCGATCACGTTATTTTACGGATGCAGCCAGTCGTCGACGAATCCGGCGCTCATATTGAACAAATTGCGTAAGAGGCGATTAATAAGAACGTCAACATTATGCCTTTCTCACTTGTCTGACGTTTTCTGTCCACATCTCGTTCCTAATGCTAACATTTCTATGCGTCTTTCTCACATTCACAGCGCCAGATTTGCCCTATGTGGCCAAAAATTGAGACTAATATGTTTTCCACCGTAAATCTATTCCTGATTAATGCTCTAGAAGGCCTCTGCATAAGCACGATATTCCACGCACACTATGACTTCTCGGCCGAGTGACGTAACGTGTGATCACTCGTCTTGAGGTTGAAGCTCTTGTGTCCGTGTCTGCCTAAAACTAAAGTTCTAACAGCAACCTTCCCTCCACAAAAAACCAATAATAAATGAAAACTACCAAATACAGAGAGCCAAAGCTTAAGGAGAAGAAATAATAAATGAATACAGAGCTCTCTGCAACGAACTCTGTCTTCGCCCCTCAAAGGACAGACAAACGACTAATCCACAACACACACACACACACACACACACACACACACACACACACACACACACACACACACACAGTCTACCACATGGAGGAATGTAATGTTAAGCGTAACATTCCCAGTCCTAAATTTTCGATGCGAATAATTTTCTACATGAAGTTCTCTACGTTTGGAGATGACAAACTGTGAAAGAATTGAAACGCAAGACATAAAAAATCACAAAAACCGCAAGTGGTAACAAGGTGTCTGTTTTCAAATTTGCGAATACTTTCTTAAAAACTAAAATTTATATGTGTGTACATAATAAAGGGTATTTTTGTTGCTGGTAAACAGAATGAAAACAGAAAAAACATTTCTGACGCTGTAAACTCAGCGAAACATGTCTGGGTGAAAAAAGAGAAAACTGTGTTTGCTCGAGGTGGATCCCATCCTACAAAAAGTTTATTGTATGATCAGTATTATTGCGTCCATAATCAGGTCAAGTAGTAGGGGTTTTTGTGTAATAATGGTATCTTGCTCCGATTAACGCAATTCAAAATTACTAAAATTGTCAAAATTAGTGTCGTTTTATTTACTGACTGTCATTATCATTATTAAGAGATGTTCTGATATTAATATTATTGTATGAACTGCAACTGCCGCATTAGTATTTGAGAAATATTAAATGGACCACTGAGAAATTTTTGTCAGTGTATAGCTGTCAACACAAGTATTCGGCAGCAACTGAAGCAAAACAAAACATAGGCCTACATGTAAATGTTACATTTCCTTCACTGATGCTCGAGGAACTCTGTGTCATTATGTAATAATGTAGTTTTATTCCACCTTCTGAGCTTTTGTCTTAAACTAAGTCTTTAGTCTGAGCCCTCTAACTTGCACAACATTCATTAACTACAATATTTATGTGCGCAATGGCACCTTGTGGATTCTTTCATCTTGATCAATGAACAGATTTTCCGAAAAAAACCAAAAACAAGCACTGAAAGATCTGTTCACAGAATGGCAACGGATTTATAAGCACTTCTGTCAGATCCTTAGTTTACAGTAGCAAATTAACTAACTAGGCGTTAATATATCACGAATTCTGACCTGCCACCTCAGTTACTTCCCAGTCTCGGCGAAAGAGCCTCTAGCAAAAGTGGTCATTAACAGCATCCTGATAATGTTTTAGTGAAAGATGATCTGAGGAATGTAGTAAATTAAATTAAATGATCGTCTGGTATCTTTAGCCGGGAGTTCCCGTCTGGGGTTGTTGGGTCGCCTGGTGCAAGTCTTTTCATTTGACGCCACTTGGGCGACTCGCGCGTCGGTGATGGTGAAACAGTGGTGAGGACACCACAACACCCGGTCCCCGAGAGGAGAAAATCTCCGACCTGGCTGGAAGTCGAACCCAGGGTCCCTGAGTAACAGTCAGCCGCATTGATCACTCAACCAGATAGGCGGACAAGAACGTAGTGATAAACAGTGGTGCACCAACGCTACTGAAACTTATCTACGTCTCATGACAGGTCACAGAATTTGCTGCCAAAATGTCACACGAGCGGCGGCCTCTTTTTCGATGCTCTGACAGTGACTCAGAAGCAAGAAACCTATTCCGTTTGTAATGCATTAGTTTTTTTCTAGCTCTTGCATTCTGTGTCGAATTACACCATCTGCTGACATCAGTTACAAAACACTCTAAGAGTAGGTACTATAAGATTGTTGTTTGAGTGGCTGCATTGATTCAGTGTCTGAATTGCCAAACTGACTTTACTTTCAGTTTTCCTTGAGTAAGGGCCATCAACCTTTGAGACTTTCTTAGGCCCTCTGACGACTTCAAACGCCAAAATGTGCAGTTCGTTCACTGTATCGGTGAAATGCAAGCAGATTATGAATTGGACAAGCTCGGCCACCATACACTAAATAAACAAAAACGTTAGGCTAAGTACTGCGAAAGAAAGGAATGAACAGAAATAGAACTATGAAACAATATCAGTTCATTTACAGTTAAATTGATTCCGTGTCCTACTAGCATAATCTAATCAGTCTTCGGGCTTACGAACTCTAAGCCAGCCCTATATACGTAGTGTGCATAAGTGGTAGCGCGCCCGACCCTAATCTTCTGTGGAACACTGTGCTGTTCAATTCTTTATTACTGCAGCCACCGTTACTCCAGTATGCCTCAACATTTTCCACCCAGTCACTTTCGTCTAATAGAGTTGTAACGGTTCAGTGTATTACTTCATGCCAGGAGTGGTCCAGTGTGTTCTTTTGTGTCTTTTGGATGGTTGCTGGTTGCACAAGCCTGCTCATGCCAGCCGCTGTTCCCACGCAGTGTCCATCCTCTCTCCACCACGGATCGCACTGGACCACTGTCACCTGTCTCTAACAAGTTCCTCTCCCACGTCTCGATGTTCAGATGCTCACCCCCCCCCCCCCCCCCCCTCTTGAGCATCCCTTGCTTTGCACTACCGGCCGTATTATAACTGAACACTGCCTCGCAGCTGTTGGTAACAGTCTTCTAGGATTGATGTGTTGTGACTACGACAGGAACGGTCGCGGGGTTGCCGCTAATGAAAACGCGGCGGACCAAATGGGTGCGGCCCGCCAACAAACAAGACGGACGAACGGGAACGGAAGGACAAGCACGCTGATAGACAACCGAGCAAGACACCAAGATAAACAACAAAGTATTAAGCAACGGGGTCACACGAGATAACCTCACGAAATCAAAACAACGTCCACTCGTATACAGAAAGTAAGCAAGCGCAACGTAAACACGATGTCTGTGAGCGAGATATCAACCGACTCAACGCGAATACCAGACTGCCTCGCTGAGTGTGAGGCAGCCGTCTAAATACACGACAGGGTGTCTCACTATTGCTCCACAGTGGCGCCCTTACGTTTTAGACTCGGGGCCAGGAGCGCGCGCAGCCACGGCTTAGGGCGCGACTGCTGCAGACACCTCTAGTGGTCACCGAGTTCCATGACGACTGGCGCGGATTCGGAACCCGCGGCGCTCGGTAACAGATGGTGTACATTTTCTCTTTCTCTAAAAGACTTTTCAGATACGACCGTTGGCAATTCCATCGTTTGTGTCCTCCTGACGATATGAATTTCGCAGCGACAATGCGGTCTACCAACGATTAGTTTTTTGTTAATATGGACGAAGCCCCTATACCGTAACTTTTAAATCCGTAGAAATATTGCGTAATGTTAGTTTATTATAATTACTTTTCAGAACAAAATAAATTGATGTCTCTGTTGCACCTTAGGATGGCCATCATTCACTGTTACTACCATACTGATACTACCCAGAGACGAATACACACTATCAAACCAGAAGAAATCAAACCACGACCTGTTGCTCGCTTCACTCCGCTAGTCACTGACGAAACGAACTGAAAAACAGCTCGCTTTCATCTGAGGGAACTACTTTTATAATGGCGGCTTATGACGCCAAGAATGACGTCAACTGAGCCACAAGTGACAATTAAAACATGTCTTTTGAATAAAATTACCATTTTTAAAATTTCAGATGACAGTAAAGACTAGTTTTCACCCACGATTCAATGGATTAAAATATAATGCGAGGATACTTACATACTGGCTGGTCTATCCGCATGGAAACCGTGTTTAACATAATATGGCGATGAACCGGTATGACAAGGGGATAAAAGAGCTTCAAACTTTGAAAATCACTACAAAGTGTCAAAACAGAAGTCGAACACAGTGTGCCTCACATGCATCGCGAATGACTGCAGTTGATCTGTAGGAACAAAACTCGAATCGCATTTTCAGGAGGCGAAGTTTCACAGTTAGAGAAAGAACTTGAAACTCCTGGAAGCGAACTTTTGCGATTGATCTTCAACACATGGAGATGGAGATGAACTAGAAGGAAGCTGAAAATGTGGCACCTGATCGAGTTCGATAGAGGAACCTTGTTGCCCGATACGCCATCTAGCACTGAAAGAACAATTTCTAGCAACAAACAAGATTTCATTAGTTATCGATGCATTTTATCGATGTTTTAACTAATTGATATTAATGAAAACACTGTGTTTTAGACGAAACAAGTTACCTCTGTCGAGTAATTTTTAACCCAATACTTTGAGTCTTCGTGGGATAAGTTCATGTAAACTCTGCCCCAACAAAACATACTTCATCACATCGAATGCGAGGTGGTAATGTTTGTAATATTGGAGATAATCTCTGAACGGGAAACCGAATGCTAAAACTAGGGTCACACGTGCGACGTGGTACTCGCCACTTTTATTGAATACGTTTTATTTAAGTTTACACAAGGTACAAATCCAATGCACAGAAACAGTTCGTCAGCGTACAGTAATTGAGACTCAGGCTAACACAATAATCTGTAGCCATTCTGTTATTGGTGATGTGACCAGCATGTAGCATAATAATATCTAGTGAGCAAACATACGAATCTCCTTGTGATTCGCTGCCCGGGCCTACTTACGCCACGTTGGAGGCCACTGGTTGGAACCACTGAATCTACGTGGAGCTAGGGATTTGACGACTGCTTGGATCGCCGCTCTCGCAGCAAGGGTGTATTCAGCGTCCCTACACACTGAGACGGCACGCTGGGGTACCATCGAGCCAACTTGTATCTACGCGATCGTTAAGGAACGGGTTCTACCTCGGATGTTATGGGCAGGGCTTCTCCATACCAACTTACGATGTAGGGGAGATAAGGTGCTAGGAGGAACGGGTGAATCCACGTCCAATCGCGCAGATGGCGCCGCTGAGGGCAATGCTGTGTCAGCGTCGTGGTGTCGTGACAGGTGGACGGAACCACGGTGCGACAGATGGAGCAGGTGCGTGCTGTGGGGAGCCAGATCATGTTACCCGCAGATTAGCCGCGATTGAGGCTGCTATTGCCGCTGCTGCTAAGAAGAAGCCCTAGAGGAAGAGGCATTCGCAGTGCTGATCAGAGACTGGAAGTGCCGAGAGGTCCCAATGGGTGCGTTGAGCACGACAGCTGGTGTTGGTGTCACCGACAATTGGCAGCCATCTGCGTCCACGAAACAGAGATGGCATCCCGGAGCACAGGTGACTGGTGTGGCCCTATGTTCGCTCCTACACCACGACCCCCATGTTGAAGTTACGATACAATGATTCTCGCTCACGTTGTTGTGGCTTTAAGAAGGGAAATGCCACGCAAGACTTCCACTCAATTTTTCCCAGCAATCAGTGTATATCTTTAGGTGGGCAAGAATATTGTTAGTGTGTCGTCTGTAATTGTAGACTGGATCACTGTCGTCAGCGGACCATCTGCTCTTGCTCCCCACTGGGTTTTTGCTGGAAGGTAGCAGTAAGCAGGTGCTGGATGCCATGTTGTTTTCCAGATTCTGGAAAGGGGAGCAGTAAGGTGGTATTGGATGCCGTGCTGTTCTCCAAAGTCAGTGAAGGAATGGGACCATTGTCTGTTACTACTGTTCTTAGGAAACCTTCTGTTACAAAGATCTGCGTTAATTCCGTAACTGCCGGCCGGTGTGGCTGAGCGTTTCTAGGCGCTTGAGCCTGGAACCGCGCGACCGCTACGGTCGCAGGTTCGAATCCTGCCTCGGGCATGGATGTCTGTGATGTCCTTAGGTTAGTTAGATTTAAGTAGTTAAGTAGTTCTAAGTTATAGGGGACTGATGACCTCAGATGTTAAGTCCCATAGTGCTCAGAGCCATTTGAACCAATTCCGTAACTGTGCTCTCAATCAATGCAGCTGACGCACGAATGGGAATTTTGAGAACTAGTCCATGTTTTCCTTGCGGTATGCAAAAGAGTCTATGATACTGATGTGAACCTGGTCTCAAGGAAGAGATGGTTGACACCATGAAGAGAGAGTTATTGAGAAGCACAGCACAAAAACTAGCCGACCAAATGGTCATTCTTTTTGCTTCTTGCTGGCCGATAGACATGACAATGGGCAAAGATGTTCAAGTGAACGATACTCCAATATTTCTCATGCACAAAGGGAACACACTGGTGTGGAGGACGGTCAGAATGTACATTTAGGGTGTGAACTGTCAAAAATTAAAAAAAAATGTCTACAATATTATATTATATTATATTATATTACTACGTCACGTTGTATAAAACAGTAAAAAAATCGACGTGAAATCAATATTTCAGAATCTGAAGTGAAATATAACGAGAACAGTCACTAGATACGGCAACACCAGATGTTATATATACGTCACGACAACGTAGACGTGCTTTAAAATGGAAATCTTCCGAAACAGCTGTCGTAATAATCAGTAAAAAAAAAAATGATTCAAATGGCTCTGAGCACTATGGGTCTTAAGTGCTGAGGTCATCAGTCCCCTAGAACTTAGAACCACTTAAACCTAACCTAAGGACATCACACACATCCGCGCCCAAGGCAGGATTCGAACCGTCGACCGTAGCGGTCGCGCAGTTCCAGACTGTAGCGCCTAGAACCGCTCGGCCACTCTGGCCGGCAATAATAATCAGTAAATGTTTTAAGCAGTGATACTAGAACCTTACTTACAATTTTTGATTTTGTGTATTTGATTATAAGTGTGAATGATAGTATGAGTGTAAAGCAATATTAAAAATGAATATTGTTATGTCTATTAACTGATTAAATGGTAGCTTGGGACTTGTAGCTATACAAAGTGAATGAATCATTCTCAGGGCATATTTGTAAAGTTTACCGAGTCTGTTTATAGTACCGGGAAAACAAGAGACGTTTTACGATGATTCAGTTATTTAAAGAGGGAGTTATTTTGACATTTGAGGGTTTAATAAATCTGTTCGTTTAATAAACTGTTCATAAAAGCTATTCAGTCAAACGTAAAAGGCACAGGACTGTGCGGTATAAGGAAAATATCGGATTGGCTATGATATATATCTTCCAATCAGAGGACAGTCCGTCTGTGCGTATTTTGTGGGCTAAAGAATTACTTTGTGGAGTTTAGGACAAGTTTGAAGCTCAACCTTCATCATGTTCGGACGCGTGTATGAAGAGCTCTGTATAAATGTGATAATTTTGCGGAGTTATGAGTTAAGCTTGACTGTGCAGCGGCGCAAGGTCAAGGGGAGGGAACGAGAGAGATGAACGGACGAAATTCCTATTTTTGTATGTAAACTGTGATTTTTGAATCAATCAAAATCTGTGCGGCTTATCGTGCAAGTTGTGACCGAGAACTAAACGTTCAAAGAAATCGATGTGGAGGATATTAGAGCAAGCTTTTTGTCACAGACAATCCGTTTTGTAATGGTTTTGTTAACAGGTTTGTTTAGTTACCATAAGCTGGCTGTAACGAGAGGTTGCATTTGCGCGTGAATGTCGAAACTGATGCCTAACATGGACTTGGAGGTGTTTTGAATGAGGGAAGTGACAATACATCTAAGTTTTCATGCACAGACTACCTTTAAATTAATAACTCAGTAATACTGAAACTAGAAAATTATTAATGCAACCTTTAGATATAGTTGGTGCGATTGGTTCTACTACAGCTCATCCGATCTACGAATACTGTTTACTAACAGGCGAGGTGTGTGAATAAGCTGTAGAAGACGAGATCACCGCAGAGTTAAATGGACTGTTTTCTTAGGAGAGATAATTTTAACCGTGCCGCTGCATGTCAAATGTTCGCAGGGAGATTTGTATGGGCCAATGAAATCACGACGACTAGCACCGTGTTGTCTGAAAAGTAGTTCCAGCAACAGTGAAAAGTTTTGCTTTGCATTACGAACGCAATAGTAGCACAGATGATGATTGATCTAGGAGAACATTCGTGCATCGCATCCTTTATTTGGTAGTAACAGTCGCCAAGTGGTAACAAACGCAAAGTGAAATCGGCTTCGTGGTGAAGTACGAGCACATTGTACCAATGGTACAGTGATGCGCACTCGTGCCCCCAGCAGGATAAACTGGCAGAGGCATCGGCAACGCTAGGCACAGGCTGTAGTCGCTACCTAAAGGCCGTTTCCATATTTCAGAATCAGAGCGAGCCGCCGACTGAGTACGTGTGAGCAAGTTTTGCGCACGTCGCCATCAATCAGTATTACGCCCATAATCTTGCTCCATTGAGTACTCCGACTCAACGTTGCACTTTGTGTTACTAAAAGGAGCGTCATCTTATGTAAGTGCAAAATAGCTCCGCTTCCTGTTTGGCGAATGCCAGATGACATCGGCAGCTGTGACTGTATGTAGCAACTGCTGCGGATGATCTTCATGTCACGGCTGGAGCTAGCCGCAGTACTTACAAGGGAACCTCCCCATCGCATCCCCCTCAGATTTAGTTATAAGTTGGCACAGTGGATAGGCCTTGAAAAACTGAACACAGATCAATCGAAAAAACAGGTAGAATTTGTGTGGAACGATGAAAAAAATAAGCAAAATATACAAACTGAGTAGTCCATGATCAAGATAGGCAAGATCAAGGACTGTGTGATCTCAGGAGCGCCGTGGTCCCGTGGTTAGCGTTAGCGTGAGCGGCTACGGAACGAGAGGTCCTTAGTTCAAGTCTTCTCTCGAGTGAAAGGTTTACTTTCTTTATTTTCGCAAAGTTATGATCTGTCCGTTCGTTCATTGACGTCTCTGTTTACTGTAATAAGTTTAGTGTCTGCGTTTTGCGACCGCACCGCAAAACCGTGCGATTAGTAGACGAAAGGACGTGCCTCTCCAATGGGAACCGAAAACATTTGATCGCAAGGTCATAGGTCAACCGATTCCTCCACAGGAAAACACGTCTGATAATATTCTATACGATACCGGTGACGGCATATGCGTCACATGACAGGAATATGTTGTCGACCCACCTAACTTGTACACTTGGCGAATGGGTAAAAAAATTCTTTTACCTTGCCCGATTTAGGTTTTCCTGTGGATGTGATAATCACTCCCAAAAAAATGATGAAAACATAAGAGTTTGTCACATAAACTGCAACAAATGAATGCAACAGTTTCACAGTCGTACAGTTTTCCCTGTGCTCTGTCAAAACATATGTTTTTAACGTTTTCAAATTCTCCCGTGTGTAGACCGTCAGATTCTGCATATGTTCAAGCAAATCTGAACATGTTCTGGAATTTTGGAGAGCGAAGTTGATTATGTGTGAGTGCCTGAACTTTGATAATTGTCTGAAAATAAAAAAAATTGACTTTCTCGCTGAAGAGAAGACTTGATCCAAGGACCTCTCGTTCTACATCTACTGACGCTAACCACGAGACCACGGCGCTCCTATGCATAGCCGTCCTTGATGTTGCCTATCTTGCACATGGACTAGTCAGTTTGTATGTTTATTTTTTTTTCTTAGTTCCACACAACTTCTTCCTGTTTTATCGATTGATCTGTGTTCAGTTTTTCAAGGCCTATCCACTGTGCCAACTTATAACTAAATCTGAAGGGGGTGCGATGGGGAGGTGCCCTTGTTAGGAGAAGGCAAGGCCAGTTCAAGTGAGCAACTACCCGCACGTCTCACCTCGGTGCCTCCTATACTGTTCGTCGCGAGATGCGCTTTCACGATGCCTGCGCTTCAGTGGCTTGCGGAAACCTGAGACACTGGATAATCTGTTCCCTGCCATAGAAATGAAAGAGAGGTATGTAATCACCTTACGAGAAAAAGGAATGCAGAATAGAGTTTAATGTCTCAACGACGTCGTGTCTACCAGAGTCGGAGCACAAGCTAGGACAATTTGAAAGATTGGAAAGGAAATCGCCCGGATCCTTTCAATGGAACCATCTCGGCGGCATTTGCCTGGAGCTATTTAGGGAAATAACGGACGGCTTGAATCAGTATAGGAAGACCTGACACCACCAGATGACGGAGACAAGCGATCTGACGTGTTTCTAAAACGTTTATAAAATGTTTATATAGTTTTTCAATGGTCCTTATCGTTATAGTGCTTTACTTTACATATGTAGTGTCTGTTCCTTTGGATGTGTCCTGTAGGTCAGTCCCCATTTTCATCCTACAATCACTGTGAATCAAGGCTCAAAGGAATTAAAGAGAATAGCGGCCAGTGGTTATTGATATTTGAGAATGGCGCAAGTTGAAAATTTGTGCCAGACCTGGATGCGAACCAGGTTGTCTTGGTTACTTTTTTTTGTATATTTTGTTCGTTATCATTCGTTGCATTTGTTCGAGGTGAACGTCTCACGACACCTGTTCACGTTCATCGTTGATCCCTTCGCTCATTTCTTTTATTACAGAGAGCAACTGACCCACTGATCCAACATGCTGAGCTAAGGTACCGGCTGCTAGGCAGATGCGCTGACCACTATCCCATTCGGACACAGTGGTCACCATAACTGCACGAAATACCCTGGCGGGCCTGTCAAACTCAAATTCTCAGCTTTTACCATACACTACTGATGTAGTGCCCCGGTCATTAGGCTCACTACTCGCAATAGCTCCCTGGTTTCCAGAAGAGTTCGAGCTAAGTGAACATCTGCACTGAAGAGACCACTGGCCGTCATTACCTTAATTATGCAGGGTGTTAAAAAAAGGTACGGCCAAACATTCAGGAAACATTCCTCACACACAAAGAAAGAAAATATGTTATGTGGACATGTGTCCGGAAACGCTTACTTTCCGTGTTAGAGCTCATTTTATTACTTCTCTTCAAATCACATTAATCATGGAATGGAAACACACAGCAACAGAACGTAGCAGCGTGACTTCAAACACTTTGTTACAGGAAATGTTCAAAACGTCCGCCGTTAGCGAGGATACGTGCATCCACCCTCCGTCGCATGGAATCCCTGATGCGCTGATGCAGCCCTGGAGAATGGCGTATTGTATCACAACCGTCCACAATACGAGCACGAAGAGTCTCTACATTAGGTACTGGGGTTGCGTAGACAAGAGCTTTCAAATGCCCCCATAAATGAAAGTCAAGAGGGTTGAGGTCAGGAGAGCGTGGAGGCCATGGAATTGGTCCGCCTCTCCCAATCCATCGGTCACCGGATCTGTTGTTGAGAAGCGTACGAACACGTCGACTGAAACGTGCAAGAGCCCCATCGTGCATGAACCACATGTTGTATCGTACTTGTAAAGGCACATGTTCTAGCAGCACAGGTAGAGCATCCCGTATGAAATCATGATAACGTGCTCCATTGAGCGTAGGTGGAAGAACGAAACTAAAATGAGCTCTAACATGGAAATTAAGCGTTTCCGGTCACATGTCCACATAACATCTTTTCTTTATTTGTGTGTGAGGAATGTTTCCTGAAAGTTTGGCCTTACCTTCTTGTAACACCCTGTATATGTAGTTTCTGTTCTTTCGGATATTTCAGCTTGGGCAGCTAATCTCTTTAATTCCTTTGTGTCATGATTCATAGTGGCTGCAGGTTCAAAATGGTGTCTGTTCTTTCAAACACGTCCGTTAATTTTGGACCGCACTATGGAATGGACACGTCAAATTCTGCTTGTAAGATAAATTCTTTCGTAATGAGAAACAAACGGAGACTTCCCGTCGACACTGAAAAGACGTGATGAGCAGTATTTTTGTGGAGTGACTCTAGCTATACACAGCAGAAACGAAACTGCCAATATCTGGCGCAACACCGGAGGACATGCGCCTGGTGACTCTTAGGAGAGGCATCCGGTCAGGCCCGTGCACAGTATTATTTTTCGAGGAGGGGGGGGCGGGTGAAGGGGTAATTCGAAAAGCAAATTTTACCTAGTGTGACTTTTTATACTATAAATTAAATATAAAAAATGGTTCTAAGCACTATGGGACTTAACATCTGAGGTCATCAGTCCCGTCACTTAGAACTACTTAAACCTAACTAACCTAAGGACATCACACACATCCATGCCCGAGGCAGGATTCGAACCTGCCACGGTAGCAGCAGCGCGGTTCCGAACTGAAGCGCCTAGAACCACTCGGTCACAGCGGCCGGCAATTAAATAGAGATTCGATTAAAATTTTAATAGGTCAGACAGATGGACGAGAATTGATTTCCTGTTTTCATTTCACTTAAATGTTCCCTAAACGTATTAATAGCACAAATTTCCTCAAAACTAGTAGATAAATATTTATTTAATTTACAGCACCGTTACTAAAATGTCAGTCTCACTTAGTATGCAGCTGAAATGCAAATATCTCCAAAAATTCAAAGAGCCTAACAGAATATAACAGCGTAAATTCAGGCCGTCGAGGGGATCGAGCGAAAATGTCAGCTATGACGTCGGGCAACACATTAACATGCAAGTCGTTTAATGGACAGTTGTGCCAGTCCATTCAGCTCTCTTCTTTCGTTGTCGGGCACAAGAAGTTTTCAGTTGCCGCAGACAGCTAAAACTTCGCTCACAACTGCAGGCTGGTACAGGAAGGACAGCAAATGTTTGAAGCAGTGTTCGTATGTTTGAAAAGAAAGTCTCCGAGCATGTCCCTAATGTTTCGACTGCGTTCTTCGGCTTGTCACTTTGGTCAACGTTTTTTCGTTACTTCTTCCATGTCTCGAATTCACTTTTTACAACATTTTCTGAACTTGGAAGGTCGCTACTATAGGTGCGACTAGTCGACTTTATATCCGAAAAGTTGACTTTAGTAACGAATTTCAGGACAAGATGTAACTTACAACGATCATTCTGATGTCTGCAAAAACGTTCTGAAAGTTCATTGTCGTCGTCGTTGGGGATCAACTTCGCCTGAAGTACCATTTCATATATATAGGCTATTATTTACGATGGGGTCGCCACTCCCAAAGTCTTTTGCACCCCCCTCCCCCACCCGCCCTGAGAAGGAAATAGTGTACCCCAACCGTCTGCATCTAATGTAATCCATGGAATAGTGCGAATGTGTTCAGATGTTTGCGCGCCGTGTAACTGAGGCGGAACGTGGGGATCAGCCCGGTATTCACCTAGGGGGATGTGGAAAACTGCCTAAAAACAAGTTCAGACTGGCTGGCACACCGGCCCTCGTCGTTAATCCGCTGGGCGGACTCGATCCGGGGCCGGCACGCCTACCCGAGTCCAGGCAGCAGCGCGTTAGTGCTCTCGGCTACCCCTTTTTTTTTTTTTTTTTTACCATGTCGCAGAAAGTATGAAACTATCACTTATTTTTTTTTTTCCTATCACCCATACTACCCACAAAAACCTATCTAGCCTAAAAACAAAAACAAAGCTAGTGCCACCGCCACTTTCATCCTGAAGCTAACTAGGACGGCCGTTCGCCGCCACTTCAGGTTCCGCCAACGAACAAAAATTAAATATGCCTCTGAACTTTGTATAAAAAAAATAAAATAAAAGAAGAAAGGAAAGGGTATAATACTTTATTAAATTTTATTTGTTGTTCATTTTGTTCTTATTTTGTTCTTGTGTATTTATGTGGATTTGAAAGCAGGTCTCCTGCCCACGTTTTTTTTTTTTTTCAATGTGCGAACAGTCACAGTTAACCAAGCCTGGAAAACTAAAACAGAATGAAGACGCCATCGAAGATATGAGACATAAATGGCATGAAAAGAAAGCTACCACGTCGTAGTGAGGCTTCCCAGCGACTGCGCCCACTGATAAGATTGTTCAATATACGGTCGTTTGCAGTTCGTTCTGACCTCATCTGCCACTGCCTGGAACATTCCAGCTACACGGCGGGCTGTGAAAGGCACTCCATAGGTAGTTTGCGAAGCACTGTCGATATCTGGTATGCCCGGAAATAGCATGATGTCTTTCTTGCAAATAGAGCCAGAAGTCAAGGAAATCCTTGTGTCCGTCACGACAGAGGTAATGGACGGCATGTCCACGTATCCAGGTGACAGAGTTGGTTCGAGTCTTGGGGTAAAATGTCTCATCCGGAAACAATAACGTGCGTGCAGATATATGCTCCGGCCTAACTCGCAAGAGATAAGCCAGCATCTGCCGCACTAGGTGCCAAACCGGTTCCGCCTCTCCACAGCTGAGGCGGTGCTCGTCAGAATCTACTGTATTACAACCCACACAATTGGGAGATTCTGTCATGTGGATATTGTAGAGACGTTCTTGCGTCACGAGCTTCCCATTCACGACGACGTACCATTGAGAAACAACATCGGAATCAAGCATGGCATAGTGCACAGTCTTCCACACCACACGCCACCGTACGTCAGGATATTTTAGTTCGACCACATTTAGGGGGCGGCGTTGCAGCATGTCATGATATAGGCGTCGAGTTGTGGCCATTTGAGGTGTCGTGAGCGCGACACTGCAATAACTTTGTTCTAAATAGAAACGTCCTATATAAAAGAGGGGCGCTGGGATGTCCTGTAGTGGCACCGGCGCTCTTAGTGAAGCAGGACGTAGCGCCGTCAGAAGCAGACTCGTGAGGCTCGTAGGACAACGGCGCAGCAGACTTAAATGTGAGCTAACATAGAGGGCAATGGCCCTATCATGGACGTTAACTAGGCCGAGACCACCTTTTTCCTTGGGGAGGGTAAGAGATACGTATCTGATCTTCAGTAACATACCAGTGGTGACGAAGTATCCCAGCGCTGCCATAATGCTACGAGCCAAGGGCTTCGGAATGGGTAGCGTTTGGGCGACATGCGGGATGCGGGACGCAAGGTATACATTGGCATAATACGCCCGCTGAACGATGTTGAGGGATCGCAAACGCTGATTTGTAATTCCGGCCCTAATTTGGTTAAGAAGGCGTCGATAATTGAGCGTCGTCGCGCGTCGCATGTCGTTCATGAAATCTAAGCCCAAGCAGCGTACAGTATCACTGAAGCGTAAGGGGGCAATGTGTTCCTGCGGTAGCCCAATCCCGATGCTCAAGGCGACGGACTTGTCAACGTTGATTTGGCTACCAGAAGCTGTACCGCAGGTTGCAATCCAGTCCAAAGCCGCGGCCATATCGTCAGCTCCTCGTATGACGATCATCAAATCATCCGCATATGCGGTGCAGCGATAGATGGAGCCGCCGAACTGTATCCCAGTGAGCCTGTCTCGGAGACCACACAACAAGGGTTCTAAGGCCAATACAAATAACAATGTTGATAATGGACATCCCTGTCGTACTGATCGGCGGATCGGCATGGGTGCCGTCAGTCTTCCATTGACAAGAACTCGAGAAGTTGCACCATGTAGTAGGCGTGTCAACACTGTGATAAAGGGGTCGGGGTATTCCATGCGCCGTAGAACGGCCGTGAGGAAAGTGTGGCCCACACGGTCAAAAGCCTGGCTAAAGTCGATAGACGCGAGGGCTGCCGGCAAACGTCTCACCCGTGCAAGGGAGATGAGATCTCGGTAACGACATAACGCAGTTCTGATGTTGTTGGGTCCCCCCAAGGACGTCTGATCGCCGGACAAGACGTGCAATAGTGTGCCGCGAATACGTCCTGATAGCAGCCTCGAAAAGATCTTGAAGTCGCTGTTCAATAACGTTAAGGGACGATAGTCGCGGACATGATTCCGTCCCTTCGGTTTATGGATGGGGACAATCAGACCTTCCAAGAATGGTGCAGGCAATGTCATATCCGGGGACATCAATTCCTGGCAAATTTCAATCAAACACGGTAGCAACAGTTGTGTAAAGGCTCGATAGAACTCTAATGGTAACCCATCGATTCCTGGTGATTTATGGGGAGCACCCTTACCAATGGCGTCGAGCACTTCCTCTTCTGTCACTTCTCCCAGTAAATTCGGTACCATGTCTGGTGGAACTGTACCGTGGACATGTGCTGAAACGGTGTCTACCGTTGCCATATCAGGGAGCACTGCTGAATGAAGTTGAGCGTAATGCCCATAGAAGGCTTCTGCTATATCTGCTTGTTCTACCACATGTCGACCGTCGTTGGTTATCATGTCGGTTACCAGTGCCCTGCGGCGCCTCCTGCGTTCTATGAGCACGTGGTGCATAGATGGCCTTTCTGATTGTATCATGTCTGGAGCACGCGACCGTATAACAGCGCCTTGTAAATGATGGCGTGCTAAGGAGACGAGCTGCGCTTTCGCGCGATTGACTATGATCTGCCTGTCAGGTGAGGGCTCCATAGCAAGACATTCCCGTAGGACGGTGTAATAAAAGTTTTCCGTGCTCCTCCTCCATGCTGCTGCTTCCCGGCCGTAAGCCATGAAGGTGCGTCTAAGAGCAGGCTTCGCACATTCAATCCACCAACTGAGGGTCGATCGGTACCGACCACGACGCCGTAAGGACGCGGTCCACGACTCTTCGACAGCACCTTTACATGCCGGCTCGTCCAGATGGGCGACGTTCAGTTTCCAGGGGGGCCTACTGCGCCACACACGTGCAGGTTGGAGGGCAATGTTGCAAATATAGGCTGTGTGGTCGGTGAATGCAGTGGGCCAGAGCTCTGCTCCTCTCGTCGCCGTCGAAAGGGTGCTTGTGACGTAAATCCTGTCCAACCGACTTGATGAATGGCTTGTATAATGGGTGTAACCAGGAGCTGGGCCATGGATGTGGCGCCACGTGTCAATCAGGTGGAGGTCACGCACTAGCATTTCCAATTCCGCACACGGGACGTGATGTGGCTGCTGATCAGATGGAGATAATGTACAGTTAAAATCTCCTCCGATCACCATATCGTCTATGTGGCCCATAAATAGACGCGTAATATCTTCCGAAAAAAAGCGGGCCCGATCTCTCCGTCTCCCTGATCCTGAAGGGGCATATACATTGATGAGTCGTACACCGTTGACAGTTACTGCCATGGCTCTTGCACTCGGTAAGTACAGTACGTCCGTAGCCGCCAAACCGTCCCTTAACAGAACAGCCACACCACAATCGGTAGAAGAGGCGTGGGAGATGTGGGCGGTATATCCGTAGAAGTCAGGGAAACTAGCGACACATACTTCCTGTAAGAGGGCCACGTCGATGTCCGCCGCATCAAGCATGCGTTGTAGCATTGTCAGTTTGTGTGGTGCCCTTATCGCGTTGATATTGATTGTGGCAAGGCGAAAGGTGTGCTGCCTAGCCTCTTCACCTAGGGTAGACGCTATGGCAATAAAAGCTAACCGCAAGAGATGCCGGACCCACCAAACCCGTTACAAATTATGTGTCGTTCACGCTAGTAGTGGCATCCCCAATGCCGCCCCCTCCCCTGTCACCCGTGCCCTCTTCAGGAAGTTCCTCAACATCGTCCGACCACAGTGGGTGCAACACGATGCTGTGTGGCTGATCAGCACCTAAATCTCTCTCACGTACGTCGTCTTTGGTAGAGGTAGACGGATCGCCATCCATCGACGCGACCTGCCGCGCTTGTGGTGCAAGAAGTAACTGGGCACTCGTAGTATGGGCAAGTGAACCGTCTACACCACTTAGATCCTCAGCAGGCGCAGCATCCATGCCGTCTGATGAGATGTCACCTTCTTGACCGGCCGTGTGTAGGAGGCAATCGTCAGAAGGGGTCCGCCGACGTCGCTTGCGTCGTCGGGGCGAACGTTGCTTACGAACGTGGACATCCGTATCCGAATGCGGGAGGCAAACCAGCGTCGTATCACCTTCCGCTAGGAAAGCCGCGGTCGGGACAATGTTCGCGTCCACGTCCATCGCGTTCTGAATGTTATGTTGCGTCTGGAGTCCGTGGGACTGTTGCTGCTGTGGAGGGGGCGACATATGGGTTGGCACCGAGGGTCCTTCCTCTTCCTCCCGTGGTACTTCTGGCGTCGATGGATGTGTCTGATCGCCCGTTTCGTTCTCAACTATGGTGCGCATCGTCGTCTGAGCGTACGTGAGGGGCAGGATTGTCGTCCCCGTCGGGGAAACGGAGTCTCCCACTGGTATCTGCGTAATTCTACGTTGTAAGCAGCTCGATCGAACATGGCCTTCCTGCCCACATCCGGAACAGGTACGCGGCTGACCGTCGTACATGATGATTGCACGACAGCCACCGATGTTCAAATAGGACGGCACATGTTTCTTGAGCTCAAGTTTAATTTGGCGCACACCATTGTAGACCTTATACGTCGAGAAAGTTTGCCACTTTTCTGCAACGTGGCTGATAACATTGCCATATGGTCGGAAGGCGTCCTTGACAACTTCCTCTGGGACCTCGAAGGGGAGCTCAAAAACTCTTACAGTCCTTAGGCCCATGCCAGCATGATCCACCGTCACTGCACCGATATGTCCGTCAGAATGTTTGAATCGGAGAGAGTTCGAGTATTTAGAAACCACTGTCGTGCAGACCTCTGCACTGGTCATTTTAACATAAACCACGCTCGCCGTTATAGAAAAATGTATTCCGACGACAGTCGCCGGATCTAAATGTAGATCGTCGCGTATAAACTGTTCTATTTCATAGGCTCGAGGACGCGCGTGATCTGGTTGGAAAGTAATTTTGATCGTATCGTGGCGCCATGTGTGTGCCATAATCGGACTGAACTTGGAACAAATACAACTCGCGCCGCGAGAAGGTAAACACAAGCAAGCGCTCACGGTCGCGCACGGCGAGGCGCAGCGGACGTCCTCGCCCCACCGCAACCGAAAGCAGACTGACCCTCGCGGGTTCTAACAGTTCATTGTGTAACATTTCAATGTAAGGGATGTAAAGACTACTGTGAAAGTATTCCTCAAGTGTTGAGTGATAGTGTTCTCACTTGGTGATTGTCTCCCAACGAGACGTGGCAATCGGATGTCGATATCAAGCTCTTCACAGAGCTCTGTAATCTGTAGAAATAGCTAGTGGAATTCATCAGTCGCATTTTGCCTTCTTCTAGACAGTATACAAAAATCTTCAAACTGGAACGAGAAAAATTATACATTTTTATTTCTGTGATTAATTTTTCATCTTAAGAAGGTAAAATAATAAAATGTTTTGCTATTTTTTTTTCTACGTGAAAAGATCTATTTAATTTTCACAGGTTCTCGAACAAGATCCTAACCTTGAGTCTATTCCGTTACGTTCCGAAATAGCCCAGACGCAGCCGTGTTGCACTTACATTTTTCCTTGTTTGGCTGAGTATGTCACTTAGCGAGAGGCAAAGGTAATTAGATAAGACCTGTCCTTGGGTGATCTATTTTGAACTACACTGCGAAGAAATAGATTTAGTTATGATATGAAACTGTTCTACTATGCTTTACAAGAGCCTCATATAGTTTCATGAATCTTCCTCTGCTGTTTGTCATTACACCTGAAACTCCTTTCACTTGACTTTCAGTGTCAATCAAGACTGAACAATATTAGGACAGCATTTTGGTACTAGGATATTTCCATTGTATTTAGTATAAGCCCAAACATTTGTGGGGAGGGGGGAGTCACGGATCCCTGTTCTCCATTCCCCCCCCCCCCCCCCCACTCTGCGTGTGGGCCTACACCCAACATATTGCCACCAGGCAGAATATTGATAATTTTTTTTTCACTCAGGTTCACAGCCTCGTTACATTTTTCGAATGAAAGTCACTAAATAGTCGAAAGTACAGCCTATATCGGACAACGGTTTCGAAAAAGTATGTTTTATTTTAAATGAAACAATATACTTTCCTTTAATTACATTTGAAAACTATAGGAAAGACGAGTGTAGTGATTAACACTCCTTAATGTTGGCTTTATAACCTCTTGATGCATAACCGATGTCTGCTGTTGCGATGGAGACAACTTTCGGCAGGCTCCTACACAACAATCGCAATAGCGGATTCAAGCCGCCTTGCTTCTCCGTAGTATATTTCACGGATAGTTTAGGGAACAATATGAACAACATTAACAATCTCTATAACAGTGTACACGTGCTCCCAAGCGCTTTTGAAAGACGTTAAAAATTCGTTACTTTTTTTTAAAACCGTACTTACTTTAATGAATTGGTTGCTACAAGAGCTATGAGTGTTATGAAAGTTATGTGACATCCTATGTACTGTAATTTGCCTGGAACCTCTTTTCGATCTTGAATCACTTTCGAAGTACATCGACACAGTCGCTATTCGTTTCACTGTAACAACCCTACGGGTGAACCGCTTCCTATGCTTGTAAAAAGAATAGAATCTTCCTGCCGCGATATATTACAACATCTGAATTTGCTATTTCAGTAAATTGTTCCCTGTGTGAATTTGTTTACGGAGGAGTACACTGGATAAACTGCGATAGTGAATCCTAAAAGTCTTATTTTAATAAATACAGGAAGCAACCAACCACTTTTTAATGTACTTTTATATACGCCAATGCTCGCGTCGGGGTTTCACTCATATTCATTTAACGTAATACATATCCAATTTTCAATTGTACATGTCTAAATTATCGAAAGCAATTTGGAAGTTGCAGCTGGCCTGTGTAAATTAAACAGTTCTGTAGCCAGACAATGACTGGCCGGCAATATCCCACCACAGAGTGTGACGCAAGGCGATGTTAAGTTACAATGACAGCTGTCCGCCCCAGTAGCTGAGTGGTCAGCGTGACGGATTGCCGTCCTCTGGGCCCGGGTTCGATTCCCGGCTGGGTCGGAGATTTTCTCCGCTCAGGGACTGGGTGTTGTGTTGTGTTCATCATCATTTCATCCCCATCCGGCGTGCAGGTCGCCCAATGTGGCGCCGAATGTAATAAGACCTGCGATATGGCGGCCGGACCTGCCCCGCGAGGGGCCTCCCGGCCAATGACGCCAAACGCTCATCATCATCATCAATGACAGCTGTCGAAAAAACTGCCTACGATAAATCTGCGTTACTCGGAGCACCATATGTGTAAGATCTCCACGGCAATCGCTGCACAAAATGGAGTTCTTCTCTCGGATTGAACACACACGCACACACACACACACACACACACACACACACAAAACCTCACTCACACTAACACACGCGTCTATGCCCTAATTACGCAGCAAGTTTAATGTCTCCTTACAGTCCTTGGTCCGTAATTGGTTTTTAAAATTAATAATGCGTCGTGCATACTTAATAAGCCCTCGTCAGAAGATCTATTAAGCTCCCGCGCTGAAATGTGTCGACGGGTTATTAACAGTGTTATAACTTTAATGTAATCTGAGAACCTTTACTCATACGTCAGCTGCAACGCACCTTAATTGTTAGTTTCATTGGTAGGAAACGCAATGTCTGTTGCTATTCGTTACTTTAACAATACGAAAAGAATTTTTATAATTTCAGCTCTGCATGTAACTCATCAAAAAGTTATGGCTTCTCAATGAGAAACGGCGCCATTTTACACACACGTTTTAATGGAAGTGCCGTGGAATGGTTTAATTGGAAAATAAAGAAATTATGGGATAGGGTTCATGTGTTAAGATGGCATAAAAAGACTACTGAACTTCAGGTACATAGTTATTAGAAATAATCGTATTTTTAGCGAAGGAAATCGTGATGAAATAAAAATTACTCATAACGTATGTTACAGAAAATAAATGTGCAACCGTTCCACAAGAAAAGCTAAAGAGAACTTCTACAAGAACAACCCCACACTCACCCCACAGATAAACAAAAAACATAGTACCTTGTTACAGTTGAAAGAACAGGCTGAAAATCATTCCAAAATATGTTTTTTTCTACTAGAAAACGAAATGAAGTCGTAAGTTACACATTAATCAGCCAGAAATATTGCGTCCACTTATCTAACTGCGTGTCGGTTAGTTATTTAGATACCTGCAACATCCTTGAGTCATAATTACGATCTGTGATATAGAGCAAGTCACTTAGTTTATAGCTATATCATGGTACTTTTCCTGCATGAAAAGATAGCAGCATGCTGACAATTTACTTGATTGTCTTTTAATTTTAAGGTTTTTTTGTCTTCCTTTATTCTCCTCTCTCTCTCTCTTTCTCTCTCCCTTTTAGACACACCGCGCACATGCACGACACACTCACACGCACACTTACTATACAGAGGTGACGAAATTCATGGGTTATATGCTAATATGGTGTCGAACCTCCTTTCGCCCGGCACAGTGCAGTAAATCGACGTGGCATCGACTTAACAAGTCTCTGGAAGTCCCCTGGTGAAGCACTGAGCCACACTGACTCTATAGCACTCCATAACTGCGAAAGTGTTGCGGTGCAGGATTTTGTGTACGAACGGACCTCTCCAATACGTCCGATAAATCTACATCTACATCTATATTTACATGGGTTCTCTGCAAATCGCATTTAAGTGCCTGGAAGTTCGATGGGATTCATATCGGACAACTGGGTGGCCAAATAATTCGCTTGGAGATGTCCAAAATGTTCTTAAGGGGCCCGGTGACATATGCTGTTATTCATAATACAAAACTTGCGGAGCTTACATATTTAAGAAGGTTTCTACTTCATGCTCGTGTGAAAATTAAACACCCAAGATTTTAGAAATTGTATCATTTATTAATTATCTCTCATCCGTTATCTCTGTCGTTATGGTCAGCCCTTGTGGGGTACAGAATAGCGCCAGCATGTCCACATTTACCACGAAAATGCTGTAATGCGTCGTAGATTCTCCAGACGCTAGCAAGTGGCTGACGCTAGGTAGCACCAGCTATTCTTGCACAGAAAATGCAACTAAAACGCAAGGCGGGGCGGCAGATCCGCTCGATAATACAAGGGGATGCTGAAAAGTAATGCCTCTGAATTTTATATGTGGAAACACTAGAGATTTTTAAATAAAACAAACTTTATTAACATTCTGCATCTTTATTCTTCATGTCTACATATTTATTTCTCAACGTAATCACTCTCGCGACAAACACATTTCTCCCAACGGGAGACAATCTTGTTGATATCGTCACTGTGGAATGTTTGACTCTGCTGACGGAGCCGCAACCGCACCTCTGCTTGCAGTGGTTCCTCACCATCGAAGTGTCCGCCCACGCTAGCTGAGTGGTTAGCGCGGCAGAACGTCAATCCTAAGAGCCCTGGTTCGATTCCCGGTTGGGTCGGAGATTTTCTCCGTTCAGGGACTGGGTGTTGTGCTGTCCTAATCATCATCATTTCATCCACATCGACGCGCAAGTCGCCGAAGTGGCGTCTAATCGAAAGACTTGCACACGGCGAACGATCTACCCGACGGGAGCCCCTAGTCACACGACTATCAAAGTGAAGTCATCGAAGGAGTTCTCTAACTTTTGGAAACAGTTGCCGTACGCGGTCGTCACACAGACTGAGGGAAGCACCACCACTTCCTTCATCACGAGCACGGTCAACCCAACCTCGCAAATTACTGATGTCGATACATTCATCACCGTACACAACTCTCATTTTCCTATGGATTTCAATTGGAGCACGTTTTCTGCAGTTATAAACTGGTTTACACACGCTGTTATTCAAAGACCGACATAGTTATGTTACACACCGGCATGTTACACGCCACAGTTCGGAGCTCTCATGCGGCAGAGAGTTAAACTTGCGTCAGTGAAGACACATCCTCGTAGTTGGCCACTACCGATGAGCTGACCACGCTGTTCTGGGTCAGTGTAACAACCTACAGCACACCTTTCTTGTGTCACCACAAGTCCAGTGAGCCAGGTGTTCCCCAGTACTACATTTGGTATGTGTGGCTTAAGACCTTCCACGTGAGGAAGCTGTGGGCAGAATGTTCATATAGCTACTTTTGTAGGCTGTGGAGAACTTGTACGTGAGGGGCTGTAGTCGAGGCAACTGAGAAAAGGAAGAGGGATAGATTGTGGACCATAAATGCTGTCCAGCGACCTGGTTGTGTGAGTGATTCTGGAAAGCAGCACTCTGTGGGCTGTACCTGCAGAGAGACTTCGGGCCATGGAACT
Source organism: Schistocerca serialis cubense (assembly GCF_023864345.2). Taxonomy (NCBI): domain Eukaryota; kingdom Metazoa; phylum Arthropoda; class Insecta; order Orthoptera; family Acrididae; genus Schistocerca; species Schistocerca serialis. Next base: position 218,417,316 of record NC_064646.1, on the reverse strand, counting down.
GCCCTCTTTCAACTTAAGGTCGGTGCATGAGGGCGCCGGTTCGCAAAACCTTTTACCTGGGTCAGGCGACAGTCCATCACAAAGGTGGCCAATCAGCAGGAAGCCATTTGAGAAAGACTACTGTAATCTGAGCTTTTGTGCAAATGGTGGGTAGGTCGTAAAACTCTGAGCATTTTCATGTTAGAAACTGGAATGATACGAGCAGAGTGGCTGGTGCATGTGTTTAGTGAAGGCAAGACTGTAACTTGCAAGACTGTAACAAGGCTTGCTTCCCCAGCGTGGGAACGCCAGTGCTGTGTCTGGATTGACTACTGGGCCAACAGAACAGTCAAGAGGGGAGATTCAATGCGTAGAGGATAATATTTACAATCAAAAACAGTCTTGATCACAAATTATTTATTCCGGTGACCAATGACCAATCTTCAGACCAATGAGCAAGAACCTCCTTCTGGTGGTCAACGCTACTTTAACGTGTGAAAATCTCAGCAAAGATTAGACGGCTTAGGGGAATGGTACAAGACAGTAATTTACACATGAATAATAGCCGGCCGGTGTGGCCGTGCGGTTCTAGGCGCTTCAGTCTGGAACCGCGCGACCGCTACGGTCGCAGGTTCGAATCCTGCCTCGGGCATGGATGTGTGTGATGTCCTCAGGTTAGTTAGGTTTAAGTAGTTCTGAGTTCTAGTGGACTGATGACCACAGATGTTAAGTCCCATAGTGCTCAGAACCATTTGAACAATTTGAACCATTTGAACCAATAATGGAAAACCCGGTAGAAGCCGACCTCGGGGAAGATCAGTTTGGATTCCGTAGAAATGTTGGAACACGTGAGGCAATACTGACCTTAAGACTTATCTTAGAAAATAGGTTAAGGAAAGGCAAACCTACGTTTCTAGCGTTTATAGACTTAGAGAACGCTTTCGACAATGTTGACTGGAATACTCTCTTTCAAATTCTGAAGGTGGCAGGGGTAAAAGACAGGGAGCGAAAGGCTATTTACAATTTGTACAGAAACCAGATGGCAGTTTTAAGAGTCGAGGAGCACGAAAGGGAAGCAGTGGTTGAGAAGGGAGTGAAACAGGGTTGTAGCCTATCCCCGATGTTATTCAATCTGTATATTGAGCAAGCAGTAAAGGAAACAAAAGAAAAATTCGGAGTAGGAATTAAAATCCATCGAGAAGAAATAAAAACTTTGAGGTTCGACGATGACATTGTAATTCTGTCAGAGACAGCAAAGGACCTGCAAGAGCAGCTGAACGGAATGGACAGTGTCTTGAAAGGAGGATATAAGATGGTCATCAACAAAAGCAAAACGAGGATAATGGAATGTAGTCGATTTAAGACGGGTGATGCTGAGGGAATTAGATTAGGAAATGAGATACTTAAAGTAGTAAAGGAGTTTTGCTATTAGGGGAGCAAAATAACTGGTGATGGTCGAAGTAGAGAGGATATAAAATGTAGACCGGCAGTGGCAAGGAAAGCGTTTCTGAAGAAGAGAAATTTGTTAACATCGAGTATAGATTTAAGTGTCAGGAAGTCGTTTCTGAAAGTATTTGTATGGAGTGTACCCATGTATGGAAGTGAAACATGGACGATAAATAGTTTGGACAAGAAGAGAATAGAAGCTATCGAGATGTGGCGCTACAGAAGAATGCTGAAGATTAGATGGGTAGATCATGTGGTGTCACCGCCAGACACCACACTTGCTAGGTGGTAGCCTTTAAATCGGCCGCGGTCCGTTAGTATACGTCGGACTCGCGTGTCGCCACTGTCAGTGATTGCAGACCGAGCGCCACCACACGGCAGGTCTAGAGAGACTTACTAGCACTCGCCCCAGTTATACAGCCGACGTTCATAGCAATGGTTCACTGACAATTACGCTCTCATTTGCCGAGACGATAGTTAGCATAGCCTTCAGCTACGTCATTTGCTACGACCTAGCAAGGCGCCATAGTATTTGATATTGAGATTATAACATGTACCGTCAAGAGCGATGTACACCAATTGTGGATTAAAGTTAAGTATTATATCAACTACGTACTTTATTTGCTACTATTAATTCCCTTAACTGTTCCAGACCTCGCGCCAGTCAGCGTGTAATTAAACGCGTGCATTTCGGCCTCCTCTAGCAACACTTCAGATCACATAACTAATGAGGAGGTATCGAATCGAATTGGGGAGAAGAGGAGTTTGTGGCACAACTTGACTAGAAGAAGGGTTTGGTTGGTAGGACGTATTCTGAGGCATCAAGGGATCACCAATTTAGTATTGGAGAGCAGCGTGGAGGGTAAAAATCGTAGAGGGAGACCAAGAGCTGAATACACTAAACAGATTCAGAAGGATGTAGGCTGCAGTAGGTACTGGAAGATGAAGCAGCTTGCACAGGATAGAGTAACATGGAGAGCTGCATCAAACCAGTCTCTGGACTGAAGACCACAACAACAACAACAACAATGGAAAAATAAAACACGCGATGGTGACTGTATAAAAAAATATAAAAAATACAAGTCTACTTATTAAAAGAACAGTTCAGTATACTTAAATTTAATGGTTTAAAGCAAATGGATTTCCATTAAATTTTGGCAAGAATGAACGAATGGCGTTCAGTACTACCCCGAAGCCTGAGAATGTGCTTTGTGTGACGTAATGAGCCCGGTGTGGGCGAGGCATTCAAAGCGAAGTTCCTTGTTCTTATTGTGGCCTCCGGCTTAATCCGCACACAATTAGCGACAACGAGCGAAGGAGAGGCCCGCGGCTCGTGTGATCCGTTATCCCTGAGGCGCCGTGACATTGAGGAGCCAGTGAATGGTCCAGCCGTAGTACTCCGCCAAGGCCGAGGACGTGTTTCCACACAGCAATACATTTAAGTGGGAGTACATTTCGCAACTCTCACCATCCTTGGAACACAGGCTGCCTGTTTCTCGTCATCATTGTCATTCGAAGCGGCGCGGAGGGACTCGTGGGGCTTTCATCGAGAAACTTCAGGAATCGCTGTTTATACGGTTCCTTCGTGCTTGTTTGCCACATATTCCGGCCATAACGGAATGAGGCTCTGCTCGACACAGGGAAAATTCAGATTTTCAGTAGCAACTGATCTAAGCGCTATGCGAGAGTAAACCTCTTTGGTAATAAAGAAGATATGTCTTGCATTATAGGGTCAGCGATACTTTGACAAGGGAGTTTTGTACACTTGTACTCATTAAAACTGCGACATCAAAGTGGGGAAAATAGCGTATAAGCGGGTACCTGAATTTTTTAATCAATATAAATAATTTTTTATGATTAATAAGTTCATAAATTACAGTTATTCAGATCTCTTATTTACCCAACAACCTGACACTAGTCTTGTTTCAGCTTAAAATAAACAATCTCATCATAAAAAGTGATGACGTCTTTAGGTACAAAATATCCGGTTTTGCCTCACCCTTGCGGTAAAATAGAATGACCATTCAAATGAATGAAAGAGCTTGCGAACAAGAAAAATGTTTTATTCCACGGCTAAAAATATACAAAAATTTCTACCAGTCCAGAAAAATACTATCAAGACATACCTCAAATCTGTTTTAAGTACCATAAACGACTTTTAATAAATAACATCAAATTTTCAAAATACTACAATAATACAGGCAAAATTCGCAGTACTTGTTCCGAATAAAAAAACAAAAACACACGTAATCAAGAACAGAAATAGCAGACAAAGTAGTTGTCTTGTTTTCAGTACCGGAACATCACAAGACAAGACAGACACTGCCCATACTTCCAGGCTCTCATGTGTTTTTTGTATTTGGCATGTGTAGTTACACTGTAGTTGATATAGACCTGCTTTATGAATGTCTCTATTTTTTGTCAGTTTTGGGTGTATTTTTTTATAGAATTGTCTCTTGTGTTTTCTACGTTCATTCCCTGCCTTTCGAAATGCTGGTAATTTTATGTATAGGTTCGTGTCTGTATGTCATTGTGTACCATCTTGTGTTTATTTTCATATTTCTCTGATTATTCTATGTACTGTGTGTTTGTATTTGGTTCGTTGTGTTGTTGTTCGTGGTTTGGTGCTTTCTGTTTTTATATTTCGGAAATGAAGTGGTAGGGCGATCTCCAGGCCAGGTGAGAGAAAACGCGGTTGTCAACAAACTGTAAGCAATTCCTTATTTCCATAATAATACGGGACGTGAACTGTTTGATAATCTAAAAATGAGAAATAAATAACAAACAGTATCGTTCTGCAGGTGCCTTAGAGTTAAAAAAAAAAAAAAGCGAAACGTGTTTGGAAAAAATAAATTGCAGTTGCAGCAAGGAAAGGCTGTTTTATTTATAAAACAAATATTTCTGAGCTTGCTTCGAAGGACTGCCACGCAAATAAAATTGGTAAGTACAGGTTTATCTTTGCACCAAAAACAGAGAAGTTGAAATGGAATTGACAAAAATTTCTCGTCTGGAAACTGGTAAACGTAAGAAAATAGTCTCTTCCAGTTACTGCATTTAATTAATTCTTGGATAGCTACTTTCAATATGAATCAGTCTCTGGCGGGCGGTCTATTAGTAAAGACATTCATCGAAAAAATTAAATTTCTTCAACGAAATACTGCCTTCCTCGTCGTATAATGAGAGGTCTGAATTAAACTGGCCACAGCTAAAGTCCACACTTGTAGTGCCTTTGGAAATTTATAAAGATCGCTACGATCTCCTGCGACAAGCCTGGGGATGAGTTCGTTCAAAATCAAACGCCGGTGAGAGACCGCACATCCAGCAGAAGGCGCCCTGGCTGGGTGAGCTGATGAGGCGTCGACGGGCTTCGGGAAGCTGACTATGATGAACTGGTTGCGGAGGCCGATGCGTGCAGGCTTCCCGTAGTCCTGGTGCAGGGGTCAAGCGGTAGGCCACCCGCCGTGCTTTTTCGGCGGTGTGGCGTCGGCTCACAGTCGCGACACGAGACCATGTAGATAGATAGATAGCTGCCGCCTGAGGCAGCAACGACGACTCTTACCAGGCTGGCCACCGAGGCCTCGAAGATAGGGCGCAGCCACCAGCCTTGCAAGGTGGCTTGGTTTTTAAACTTCAAGGTAAGCCTAGCAGGTGTCGCAAGAATGCCCGCTTGCCTCCAAAATAACGACTGGGGAAGCTTACAACTACTAAATGAGACATGAATCACAATTACTTTTATTTATTGCTACAAAACTGTTGAAACAGCAAAAGAGAAACAGTGGCAACACTCGTATAATAAGTCCTTGCATATCTGACATAGGGCTCAGGAGAGTAAGATGTTAATAATGCGCAATGAATTAATTGTAATCGCCAACTGCCCACTTACTGTCGTGACATAAATTGAAAACAGATAGTATTACAGAAGGGAATAAGTCACACCTGTGGTTAGACTTGGAAGCAGACTGTTCATTGGCGTTAAAATGCAGGTCTTCCGAGTGAAACATGAAGTAACCTAATTACTGTAAAAGATTGTAATTTCCCCACACATCGTCTCGCAGTTGCGGTTCGATCTCACCATAGTATTACAGGTGGAGGCTGAAGAACCAGCAGAAGCAATCATTGGCAGAACCGTTGACTGCTGCCATTAGCTAAGTTCGGATGAGCCCAAATTTTTCAAAGTCCCCAATACATCGGGTCAGGTGACGCAGCAGGCTGACGGAGTCGATGACGCCTCTTAGCGTAGAAGTCTGGTGATGGAGGCTCTCGAAGATCGAGAATAAGTTATTTTTGATCGAAAGTTTACTACAAGAAGATTTCCCATTGCCTCGTTTTATTTTTCTTACTAAATTCGTAATGGCTGGCCTCTGGATGTTCTAAGTGCCGGCCAACGAAAATCCTCCTTAGAAAACACTAGTCCCCTGCCTCAAGGTGGTTAACCAACATATTCAAATCAAATTCGTCCTACCATCTTCCGCAGAAAGACGTTGCTTCAGTCTGTCTCTCTTTCTCTCTCTGTCTCTCTCTGACCAATGAGGCAGAGCCGGCCGGTGTGGCCCAGCGGTTCTACGCACTTCTGTCTGGAACCGTGCGACCGCTACGGTCGCAGGTTCGAATCCTGCCTCGGGCATGGATGTGTGTGATGTCCTTAGGTTAGTTAGGTTTAAGTAGTTCTAAGTTCTAGGGGACCGATAACCTCAGATGTTAAGTCCCATAGCGCTCAGAGCCATTTGAACCATTTGAACCAATGAGGCAGACTTCGTCGTCACCATTCTCTTTCTCTCTCTAACCTGTAGTGTATTTACTCTCACGTTTTCAAAGGCTCAAAACTGTTTATCGGACAGTTTATCACTGGCATCTGGTACTTTCCGGAGAAACAGTCAACCTTCTATACTTGATCACAACAGTACCTCCTGCTAAAAAGCCAAACTTCCCACTCCACAGCCAGGTTGTAAAATGTTTTCGACGGGAGATTGCGCCACGGGAGATCCTATCTATGTTCGTTCAGAACGAAGGTGGACGTCCCTGCACGGCACTATAAAAGCATGACCAAGAGACGGTGGGGTACTGAGCATCGCCTCTCCTTTGACAGGCCTTCTGCAAATAGGTTGTTTGGGTGATGGCTGGCTCTGCCGATTCGCTTTTCTACCGCTCAGAATGCTTTCAATGTTCTCACTTTTGCAAGGCACGCAAATTCCAATCAAGAGTACAAAATGTTCAAATGTGTGTGAAATCTTATGGGACTTAACTGCTAAGGTCATGCCCGAGGGAGGACTCGAACCCCCACCGGGATCAGCCGCACAGTCTATGACTGTAGCGCCTGAGACCGCTCGGCTAATCCCGCGCGGCAAGAGTAAAAGAAGAGTAAGATTTGCATTAGTCAGTTACCATCAGTTACTGCTGTTTATTATGTTCCTCTGCGTCAATTGAATTGAAAAGGCTATATAAAATTGTTTCATAAGACATTTGACCAATTTTATCTTGTTCTGGTCGCCTTTTCTGCATCGCTTATCCGCGGTGTACATCTTCAAACTCACCCAGATCGACTGAGGAGTGCGATTTATATAAATTCATTAATTATCTGACGTTTAGATGCAAGTAAACTGTACTCTTTATCAGAAGATTTGTATACTACCTATTTCCATTACACGGCCTGCGTAAATCACACCAATATGTTGACATCCTGTATTATCATGTTTAGTCCTTCACCTCGTCTTCTGTGTGAAAGAATGAATGGGTGTATGTGTCTTCTTGGGTCTGCAGCGCACGTAGCAGGCTAGCTGCTTTCTGTCTTCTGGCGAGTAGAGGGTCACCAACTTAGTGTCTCTTTTACTGCGGCAAAGAGTTCTATCCCCACTGTTCATGTCTTGCTGATCTGTTACGACGACGGCAGAAACGACCGCACTGATATTTCCGTTTCGCCTGGGTGGTTGTCTGGGTGCTGTCGCTAGAGAGAATCTCTGCTGCTGGCTGTTGATGAGCTCACTTCAGACTCTGCTATTGGCTGTTGTGACTTCCGGTCTTAGTTCTTAAGTGCTGTTTTGCTGCTTTAAAGTCCCTGTGAATGTTTATTCTTCAGCTTAAATGATGCGTTTTACCTCCTTTTCCAGGATGTGTTCACTTAAAAGCACAATGCTTCACTAATGTTAAGAGTTTCGATTTATTGAATATTCTGGGTTTGCTTTGTTCCTTTGGAACCCTGTTGTGTGCCTTGTTCCGCATATTTCCACGTGTTCTTCGTTCAGTGAGCTCTCACCTAGCTCCAATTTCTGTGCTTCAGTGTGTGATCCTAGTTAGCTTAAGTGATCAACGTCAAACGTGATATTTGAGCACCTGTATTTTCATAATTTTGTGGGGACCACGTCTTACACGAACCAGTGGGGCCTTCAGCTCTCCTGGTTTGACCTGTTCGCAGTTTCCTCATGATTTAGTCAAATCTTCGTAGTCGTGTATTCTTTCCTTTGTAAATTCGTAATTTTTATCTTTTTCAAGAAGGTGTTACTCTATGAGTGATTTATTGACACACATGTTCTTTCCCTTCCATCATCTGCATTGTGGACGCGAATTCCCGTATCTTATAATTGGTTCAGTTATTCAGTCGGTATAAATCTCTTTGCCGTAATTGATTGCTTATTGTGATAGTTAATTTCTCTCCAACCATTATCTTGTTGTGCGTATCGAGTTGGAGTGAATAAGTATATCTGTTACTTTTACTTTCATTCACCACAAGATTAATTATAATGTACGATGCTGTATTATTTCGAGATCTGATGAGTTGTTAATGCTCAGGCACCAGCCAGTTTTTGGATTACGATGTTCCTCTCTTATTCACGCTATGTCAATTTAAGAATAAATTTTCTCATTGAAAAGTAACGCGTTGTGTCCTGTTGTATTCTTTCTAACTTACCACGCAGTCCCTTTATTTGCAAAATACAGTGAGATAAATGCTTATGTTTCCTCGGAATGTTGTACTGTTGTTTTTAAAAGCTGAAAAAAGGGGGCAATGATAGGTATGAACATAATTTTAGACAGAGATTTCACCAGTTGACTGCATATCACACACTTTATTAATTTACTGCTTATTTGTGATTAAAATTCTTCTCGGTATTATGCCGCGTCATTGCTAAAAACTAACAGCAATAATAAACTAAAACCGACGTTTTGGCCGAATTGCAACGGCCTTCCTCAGGACACGACTGGTTTGGCATGGGGATAGGTGCTTCTATTTATTACAGACTATCTATGTCTGACGTCACTGTTGTAAAACTTATAATTGGCCCTGTAATATGATTGGCTAGTCATGACGTAAAGGAAGATGGAAGGAAAGAGGCTATTCGTGGATGTCCATGTCGTTAACAATTGGTAGCTGTCTGCTAATCAGCGTTCGGCTTCTGGTCGGCAAGTTTTCCTCCTGGTGTGCGCGGAAGTGGACTGACAGTTGCTCTACAGCTGTTTGAGCAGATACGTCCATGTCCCGTGTGGCTTCTGCCCGCGACCGCTCGTGGCCCGTTGGACTGGGATGGCCGGCAGCCAGGACGCCGGGAGTTTGTAGCCATCTTCTCTGTTGATGTTGTCAGGCTGCTTAATAATTTCGATCGCCTCCCGTATTTTGCGTTCTCGCATCCACGATTCTTTCGCCAGTACTCGGGCTTCCTGGAACCTGATAGGTTGTCCACAGTCACGATGGTGTTCCGCTATCGCCGATTTATTATGTTGTAATCGTAGATAGCGTTCGTGTTCTACTACTCGTAAGCTGACAGGTCTCCCTGTTTCTCCTATGTAGGTAGCTCCGCACTCACACCGTAGTTCGTAAACACCTATAGTGCTAAGATTGTTGACTACATCCTTGGTGGAACAGCTGTAGAGCAACTGTCAGTCCACTTCCGCGCACACCAGGAGGAAAACTTGCCGACCAGAAGCCGAACGCTGATTGGCGGACAACTACCAATCGTTGACGACATGGACATCAACGAACAGCCTCTTTCCTTCCATTTTCCCTTACGTCATGACTAGCCAATCATATTAGAGGGCCAATTGAAAGTTTTACAGCAGCGACGTCAGACATCGATAGTTTGTAATAAATAGAAGCACCTATCCCCATGCAAAACCAGTCTTGCCCTGAGGAAGGCCGTTACAATGCGTCCGAAACAGACTATTTAGTTTATTATCCTTGAACAATTTAGTTTATCCTTGAGCAATTTAGTTTATTATTGTTGTTAGTTTTTAGCAATGACGCGGCATAATATTCAGAGGAATTTTAATCACTATGACACCGGCCGCGGGAGCCTACGTTCTTATACATGATTTGTGTTTCCCTTATTTAATTGAGTTAATTCAAGTCCGTGTAATTTCAACTACAGCCATATAAGATGTTCCAGTCCTGTCTGATCATTAGTGTGTAAAGAAGGGCTTCAGCCAGTGGCGACTCTGTATTTTATAGAAGTTCGTATCTCATGTAACTGGCCAAACACAGATAACCATACACTTATGTCCATAGTGGAATGTTGCACACAGCGCCCCAGCCACTACGTCAGTGTAGGCGTAGACTATTGTCGACGTATCACTGTGCTGTAAGGGTGCCACGGACGACAACCGAATGTCCCTTCTATTGAAAGAAATGGTACTGCACACTATCACTCCCGGTTGTGGGGTCATATGGCGGGCGACGTCCCAATTCTACGCCAATCAATGAGATTCCATGCCGAAAACTTGTCTGGAGATGTTTTGGACAGCGAGGGGTGCCAACCTGACTGTGGCCCGCCATACAGCGCGCCTACCAGGAGTGATGGTTTGGGGTGTCATTTCAGTTCATAGCAGGAGCCCTTTGGTTGTCATCCGCGGTATCCTTGCATCAGAGCGGTACATCGACGATATTCTCCGCTCTGTTTTGTTGCCTCCATGAAAAGCTGTCCTGGACCTACATTTCATCTATATCTACATCTAAATCCATGCTCCGCAAGCCACTTGACGATGTGTGGCGGACGGTACCTTGAGTACCTCTATCGGTTCTCCCTTCTATTCCAGTCTCGTATTGTTCGTGGAAAGAAAGATTGTCGGTATGCCTCTGTGTGGGCTCTAATCTCTCTGATTTTATCCTCATGGCCTCTTCGCGAGATATACGTAGGAGGGAGCAATATACTGCTTGACTCCTCGGTGAAGGTATGTTCTGGAAACTTCAACAAAAGCCCGTACCGAGCTACTGAGCGTCTCTCCTGCAGAGTCTTCCACTGGAGTTTATCTATCATCTCCGTAACGCTTTCGCGATTACTAAATGATCCTGTAACGAAGCGCGCTGCTCTCCGTTGGATCTTCTCTATCTCTTCTATCAACCCTATCTGGTACGGAACCCACACTGGTGAGCAGTATTCAAGCAGTGGGCGAACAAGTGTACTGTAACCTACTTCTTCCTTTGTTTTCGGATTGCATTTCCGTAGGATTCTTCCAATGAATCTCAGTCTGGCATCTCCTTTACCGACGATAAACTTTATATGGTCATTCCATTTTAAATCACCCCTAATGCCTACTCCAAGATACTTTATGGAATTAACTGCTTCCAGTTGCTGACCTGCTATATTGTAGCTAAATGATAAGGGATCTTTCTTTCTATGTATTCGCAGCACATTATACTTGTCTACATTGAGATTCAATTGCCAGTCCCTGCACCATGCGTCAATTCGCTGCAGATCCTCCTGCATTTCAGTACAATTTTCCATTGTTACAACCTCTCGATATACCACAGCATCATCCGCAAAAAGCCTCAGTGAACTTCCGACGTTATCCACAAGGTAATTTATGTATATTGTGAATAGTAACGGTCCTACGACACTCCCCTGCGGCACGCCTGAAATCATTCTTACTTCGGATGACTTCTCTCCATTGACAATGACATGCTGCGTTCTGTTATCTAGTAACTCTTCAATGCAATCACACAATTGATCTGATAGTCCGTATGCTCTTACGTTGTTCATTAGACGACTGTGGGGAATTGTATCGAACGCCTTGCGGAAGTCAAGAAACACGGCATCTACCTGGGAAACCGTGTCTATGGCCCTCTGAGTCTCGTGGACGAATAGCGCGAGCATTTCAGCAAGATAATGCCCTCCTGCGCACAGCGAGAGTTTCTACTGCTTGTCTTCGTGCTTCCCAAACCCTACCATGGCTAGTAATGTCTCTGGATCCTTTCCCAATAGAGAGCGTTTGGACCATAATGGGCAGGGCGCTCCATCCATCAAGAGGTTTTGACAACCTAACGCTCCAGTTGGACAGAACTTGGCGCGATATCCCTCAGGAGGACGTCCAACAACTGTATCAATCAGAGACAAGCTGAATAATTGCTTACATAAGGGCCAGAGGTGGAACAACGCTTTATTGTCGTACTCAATTTGTGAGGCTTTTTCTCTTGAATAAATCATCCAGTTTTTCTGAAATTGTAATCATTTGTTTGTTTGTACAAGAACATCACATCCAGCGATTTCCATGCCATTCGTAAAATTTCTTCGTGGTGCGCCATTTTTTGTCTTGGAGTGTATGTGCCACATCTTGACTAACAGAAGAGATCGGTTAATAGAAGTCATGATGAGGTTTCAAGGACCAGTCAGTTTGGTGATGGAAATAATTGCACTGATGAAAAATTTCAATTTATTGACTTTCGGGCCGTGCACATTCAGCCATCTCAATAGCCGTGTCGATTATGACGATACGAATACAAGGAGAACACAACACCAAGTCTCCGAGCGAAGAAAAATCTCCAACCTGCCGGGGAATCGAACCTAGGCGCCTTCACTTAGCGATTCGTCACGCTAACGCAAAGTCTTATCTAGTGTAGCAAGACGCACACCGAAGACACTGCCCGCCGTCACTGCAATCTATCTGTCATAAAATTATTGTTCTCGAGCTATAGGTATGGCTATCTCTTCACAATAATCCTGACATTGCTGTAGCTCGGATCGGATACTTCAGGAGTATCTTCGTCGTTCTTTCTGCAGCAAAATAATTGCTCGGTTTAATCGGTATGAACATACGTTTTACCTGAACCAATTTCACATAGTTGTTTGGCTGAGACCCTCATAAATAATAAGCAGGATAACGAAACATAAAAAGCGTCCCTCTGCGTCTTATAGATTCGATATGAGTAGCGTTTGAATGGCATAAAATATCGTCGCACGACATGCATTTCTCCTTTTTTCTTTTTTATGGGACAAGCGCATGCAAGCAACACAGTCCCTTCTTTGCTTCAAGGCCGACATCATTCCACTGCGCTGCACTTACATATAAATGTAGCCTGACGTCAGAAAATGTACATAGCACTGCGTTCGGTCTAATCAACGGTGAAGGATTAAGCACGATGGGAACTAAAGAAGAAGAGTACGCAGAACTCGTTCCAACATTCAAATAAATAAAGCTATACAGTGTGCACAATGAACTGCGTCGGGAGAAGATGAAGTTGGAGGAGGAGGAGTAGAAGAGGAAAGTGACTGAAAGATTTTCTTTCTTCAGATTGTAGGAACGTATATGTAATATAATCATTCCATACAATTAAGTTCATTTGGAACCACAACCATTTATTTATTAAATTAACTATTATCACGAAGTGAATTACAGTCTATTCGGTTAGTCATCGACCACAACCAATACTTCGTAACATTTCATTTAAACAGAATCATTTTATTTTATAACCTGTTGGTCGTTGACGACTCCTTCTATTCCATTGAATAATTTCTATTATTGTAATGTGTAAGAGATGGTGGATACGAGTTACTTACTCACATCTCTGGATTTATTAAAAAACTTTAACTTTCGGCACGCAGACATATTCACAAATTAAAATGACTCGTTCGACATCTTTACGATTTATTGTGCAAATGATCCATGGAATACGAAGATAAGCAACAAAAAGTTTATTGTATTGACTTTTATAGCTGTGTATGACTAACAGAGAAACTACTTGCTTGATCAAGGTGTCGGTTCAGTGGCTGCTCTCTCTGAAACCACGTTGACTACACAGGGTGAAGGCACTATTTTGTTCCTTCAGGATCAATAACTCACCCAACTACCTTCTTCCATCACAGTTCAGTAGAGTGCGCTTTCACGGATGAAGATGGTTTCTCAGCTCATGAAACTTGTGAAGGGCCTTCTCCTATATCAGTCGACATCGTCACCTTGAGATGACGAGTAGCTGCCCCGCGGGAGTATTGCACAGCTTAAGCAGGACTGGTGAAAGCAGTCTCATTAGTGTGGCAGCCCGACACAAACAAGTAGGTTCAGAACTGCGAATCATGTAGCGCGTGGATACCAAGACTGACCCTAAGTCGTTGGCCAAAAAGACAGTGGAGAGCGAACATTACGTCTGGCCACATCAGTACCGATCAACAAAACCATCTTCTTAAACAGCAACACGCGATCAGAGAGTATACCAAGCGAGGAGATCGAGGGAAGTGGCGCAGTGGTTGGCACACTGGACTCTCATTCTGTAGGACGACGTTCAAACCCGCGTCCGGGTAATCTGATTTAGGTTTTTCGTGATTTCCATAAATTGCTTCAGGTGTGTGCCAGGATGGTTCCTTTGAAGGGACACGGTCGGATTTCTTCCCCCATGCTTCCCTAATCCGAGCTTGTGCTCCGTCTCTCATGACCTTATCGTCGACGTGACATTAAACACTAGTCTCCTCCTCCTCCTACTCGTCCTCCTCAGGCCAGGAAAAGGAGATAACGCTTGTATTCGATAATGTAACATACGGAGGCTTCAGCAAGGAGATACTAACTGCCGATCCAGCCTTCGGGCCGAGTGTTAATTTCTTGTAAAGCATCAACGGCCGTTACCATATGACGAATTTCCTGCGGCACTTGAAGTCGCAGCACCCAGAAACGAAAATACGTGCCACACAAATACACTGACTGAAAAATAAAGTGAAGCATCTAGAAGACGTACTTCGGACGTCAATGTGCGAGGGGCGTTCAATAAGCAATGCAACACATACACACCTGGAAATTGAAATAAGAACACCGTGAATTCATTGTCCCAGGAAGGGGAAACTTTATTGACACATTCCTGTGGTCAGATACATCACATGATCACTCTGACAGAACCACAGGCACATAGACACAGGCAACAGAGCATGCACAATGTCGGCACTAGTACAGTGTATATTCACCTTTCGCAACAATGCAGGCTGCTATTCTCCCATGGAGACGATCGTAGAGATGCTGGATGTAGTCCTGTGGAACGGCTTGCCATGCCATTTCCACCTGGCGCCTCAGATGGACCAGCGTTCGTGCTGGACGTGCAGACCGCGTGAGACGACGCTTCATCCAGTCCCAAACATGCTCAATGGGGGACAGATCCGGAGATCTTGCTGGCCAGGGTAGTTGACTTACACCTTCTAGAGCACGTTGGGTGCACGGGATACATGCGGACGTGCATTGTCCTGTTGGAACAGCAAGTTCCCTTGCCGGTCTAGGAATGGTAGAACGATGGGTTCGATGACGGTTTGGATGTACCGTGCACTATTCAGTGTCCCCTCGACGATCACCAGTGGTGTATGGCCAGTGTAGGAGATCGCTCCCCACACCATGATGCCGGGTGTTGGCCCTGTGTGCCTCGGTCGTGTGCAGTCCTGATTGTGGCGCTCACCTGCACGGCGCCAAACACGCATACGACCATCATTGGCACCAAGGCAGAAGCGACTCTCATCGCTGAAGACGACACGTCTCCATTCGTCCCTCCATTCACGCCTGTCGCGACACCACTGGAGGCGGGCTGCACGATGTTGGGGCGTGAGCGGAAGACGGCCTAACAGTGTGCGGGACCGTAGCCCAGCTTCATGGAGACGGTTGCGAATGGTCCTCGCCGATACCCCAGGAGCAACAGTGTCTCTAATTTGCTGGGAAGTGGCGGTGCGGTCCCCTACGGCACTGCGTAGGATCCTACGGTCTTGGCGTGCATCCGTGCGTCGCTGTGGTCCGGTCCCAGGTCGACGGGCACGTGCACCTTCCGCCGATCACTGGCGACAACATCGATGTACTGTGGAGACCTCACGCCCCACGTGTTGAGCAATTCGGCGGTACGTCCACCCGGCCTCCCGCATGCCCACTATACGCCCTCGCTCAAAGTCCGTCAACTGCACATACGGTTCACGTCCACGCTGTCGCGGCATGCTACCAGTGTTAAAGACTGCGATGGAGCTCCGTATGGCACGGCAAACTGGCTGACACTGATGGCGGCGGTGCACAAATGCTGCGCAGCTAGCGCCATTCGACGGCCAACACCGCGGTTCCTGGTGTGTCCGCTGTGCCGTGCGTGTGATCATTGCTTGTACAGCCCTCTCGCAGTGTCCGGAGCAAGTATGGTGGGTCTGACACACCGGTGTCAATGTGTTCTTTTTTCCATTTCCAGGAGTGTATTTCTTGTCGGCAACATTCGGTTGAAGAAATGCGAATTTGTTGTAGGACATCGTGAAATATTCCCGCTTCAGCCCCTATAGCTTCATGAATTGCGGCGAGGTGGCAAGCTACACATAGCCTTCGAAAAGCGTGTTAACGTAGATGTGGTTCAAGCAGAGAGATACCATTGAGTTTCTTTTTGCGGAAAACCAGAGCACCGCAGATATTCATAGGAGCTTGCAGAATGTCTACGTACCCTGGCAGTGAACAAAAGCATAGTGAGTCGCAGTGTGAGGCGTCTGCATCATCGGAACAAGGTCGCACAAACCTGTCCGATCTACTGCGTACCGACTGGCCGCACAAAGCTGTGACTTCTGCAATGTTGGTACGTGCGGACACCCTCATTCGAGATGATCGAAGCATCAGAATCAAACACATCTCTGTTGGTAGTGATGACGCATTCGTCTACCATTTGGGGTACTCGGAGGTGTGTGGCCGCTGGTTTCCGCGCCGTCTAACAGGAGACCATTAACAGCAGCAAAGGACGAGTTGTGCGGAATTGCTTGCGCGTTACGAGGCTGATTGTGACAAGTTTCGCTGAACATTATCACAGGCGATGAATCCTGGGTTCAGCACTTCCAATCGGAAACAAAACGGGAATCCATGAAGAGGCGTCAGACCATCTCTCCTCCGAAGAAAGAGTACGAATAGCCCCCTGAGCAGGTAAAGTCATGACGACGGCCTTCTGGGACTCTGAAGGCGTTATTCTGTCTTGTGTCCTCCCTCATGGTGCGACGATCAACTCTGAAGAGTACTGTGCTACACTCGAGACATTGCTGTCAGTGTGTTTGTGCCAAAAAAACGCAAATAAACTTCTCCTTCTCCATGACGACGCAAGGCCTCATATAAAGTGTGTGCACCCGAGAGGAGCTCACAAAACGTCATTTGACTGTTCTTCCTCATCCATTCTACAGCACGGATCTTCCCATCTTCCGACGTCCATCTGTTTGGCCCAATGAAGGATAAATGGAAATGCCGTGTGGCTAGGGCCTCCTGTCGGGTAGACCGTTCACTTGGTGCAAGTCTTTCGAGTTGAGGCCACTTCGACGACTTGCTTGTCGATGGGGATGAAATAATGATGATAAGGACAACACAAGGCCCAGACCCCGACCCAGCCGGGAATCGAACCCATGCCGTTAGGTATGACATTCCGTGACGCTGACCACTCAGCTACCAGGGGCGGACCCAATGAAGGATGCAATGGAGGAAGTAGTACGCGGATAATGCAGCAAGACGTTGGCCCCGACGTCGGCCAGTAGGGTGGTACAATGCCGTCATTCAGCCTTCCCGGTGAGGTAAAGTCATCGTATTGAACTGAGATTATGCTGAAAAACACGATTTAGTAGCCGAAAGAATGGGGAATAATATCATGTGTTGGAATCCTGAACAAAACCTAGCTGCTTTCAAAAAAAAATGTGTTGTGTTACTCATTGAACGCCCCTTGTAACTTCGTACAGGTACGCACCACGGCGGGCGGGTGTGTAAATGTTTAGAGTTGCAGTTCTCTTTGACAGAGAGAATAGCAGTCAGAGAGCATTTGTGTTGTTCGTCCTTAGCATTATCACAGGGCTTCTAGTGTATATAATGGGCGTCAACAGCTCAGAAGTTGTGTGATCACTGTGAAGGACGCGGAGATGCCACTTACTCTTGTGAGACAGCGTTATCGCCACCTGACGGAGTTTGAAAGCGACGTCATTTTGGGTCTCGATGTGCAGGCTGGATTAATCGTGCAATATCCAGTTATTCTGGGGCATTCTGATGCGACAATGGCCCGATGTTGGACTGCGTGGGAAGGTGAGGACAGGTATACTCATCACCAAGGTTCTACTCGACCACGTATGATCAAGGGAGAATCTTCGCATTGTGTATCCATCCGATAACAAGTGTAGGAATTCTTGGAGCGTTCTGTGCCACCCCGTGCCATTGGTCGGAGACTAGCAGTAGGCCGGCCGCTGTGGTCGAGCGGTTCTAGGCGCATCGGTCGGGAACCGCGCAACCGCTACGGTCGCAGGTTCGAATCCTGCCTCGGGCATGGATGTGTGTGATGTCCATAGGTTAGTTAGGTTTAAGTAGTTCTAATTCTAAGGGGCTGATGATGGTCGAAGTAGAGAGGATATAAAATGTACACTGGCAATACCAAGGAAAGCATTTCTGAAGAAGAGATATTTGTTAACATCGAGTATAGATTTAAGTGTCAAGAAGTCGTTTCTGAAAGTATTTGTATGGAGTGTAGCCATGTATGGAAGTGAAACGTGGACGATAAATAGTTTAGACAAGAAGGGAACAGAAGCTTTCGAGGTGTGGTGCTACAGAAGAATGCTGAAGATTAGATGGGTACTAATGAGGAGGTATTGAATAGAATTGGGGAGAAGAGGAGTTTGTGGCACATCTTGACAAGTAGAAGGGACCGGTTGGTAGCACATATTCTGAGGCATCAAGGGATCGCCAATTTAGTATTGGAGGGCAGCATGGAGGGTAAAAATCATAGAGGGAGACTAAGAGATGAATACACTAAACAGATTCACCCCCCCCCCCCCCATGAACAATGGACCTTACCGTTGGTGGGGAGGCTTGCGTGCCTCAGCGATACAGATAACCGTACCGTAGGTGCAACCACAACGGAGGGGTATCTGTTGAGAGGCCAGACAAACGTGTGGTTCCTGAAGAGGGGCAGCAGCCTTTTCAGTAGTTGCAAGGGCAACAGTCTGGATGATTGACTGATCTGGCCTTGTAACAATAACCAAAACGGCCTTGCTGTGCTGGTACTGCGAACGGCTGAAAGCAAGGGGAAACTACAGCCGTAATTTTTCCCGAGGGCATGCAGCTTTACTGTATGATTACATGATGATGGCGTCCTCTTGGGTAAAATATTCCGGAGGTAAAATAGTCCCCCATTCGGATCTCCGGGCGGGGACTACTCAAGAGGATGTCGTTATCAGGAGAAAGAAAACTGGCGTTCTACGGATCGGAGCGTGGAATGTCAGATCCCTTAATCGGGCAGGTAGGTTAGAAAATTTAAAAAGGGAAATGGATAGGTTGAAGTTAGATATAATGGGAATTAGTGAAGTTCGGTGGCAGGAGGAACAAGACTTCTGGTCAGGTGAATACAGGGTTATAAACACAAAATCAAATAGGGGTAATGCAGGAGTAGGTTTAATAATGAATAGGAAAATAGGAATGCGGGTAAGCTACTACAAACAGCCTAGTGAACGCATTATTGTCGCCAAGATAGATACGAAGCCCACACCTACTACAGTAGTACAAGTTTATATGCCAACTAGCTCTGCAGATGACGAAGAAATTGAAGAAATGTATGATGAAATAAAAGAAATTATTCAGATTGTGAAGGGAGACGAAAATTTAATAGTCATGGGTGACTGGAATTCGAGTGTAGGAAAAGGGAGAGAAGGAAACATAGTAGGTGAATATGGATTGGGGGACAGAAATGAAAGAGGAAGCCGCCTGGTAGAATTTTGCACAGAGCACAACATAATCATAACTAACACTTGGTTTAAGAATCATGAAAGGAGGTTGTATACATGGAAGAACCCTGGAGATACTAAAAGGTATCAGATAGATTATATAATGGTAAGACAGAGATTTAGGAACCAGGTTTTAAATTGTAAGACATTTCCAGGGGCAGATGTGGACTCTGACCACAATCTATTGGTTATGACCTGTAGATTAAAACTGAAGAAACTGCAAAAAGGTGGGAATTTAAGGAGATGGGACCTGGATAAACTGACTAAACCAGAGGTTGTACAGAGATTCAGGGAGAGCATAAGGGAGCAATTGACAGGAACGGGGGAAATAAATACAGTAGAAGAAGAATGGGTAGCTTTGAGGGATGAAGTAGTGAAGGCAGCAGAGGATCAAGTAGGTAAAAAGACGAGGGCTAGTAGAAATCCTTGGGTAACAGAAGAAATATTGAATTTAATTGATGAAAGGAGAAAATATAAAAATGCAGTAAATGAAGCAGGCAAAAAGGAATACAAACGTCTCAAAAATGAGATCGACAGGAAGTGCAAAATGGCTAAGCAGGGATGGATTAGCGGACAAATGTAAGGATGTAGAGGCTTATCTCACTAGGGGTAAGATAGATACTGCCTACAGGAAAATTAAAGAGACCTTTGGAAATAAGAGAACGACTTGTATGAATATCAAGAGCTCAGATGGACACCCAGTTCTAAGCAAAGAAGGGAAAGCAGAAAGGTGGAAGGAGTATATAGAGGGTCTATACAAGGGCGATGTACTTGAGGACAATATTATGGAAATGGAAGAGGATGTAGATGAAGATGAAATGGGAGATATGATACTGCGTGAAGAGTTTGACAGAGCACTGAAAGACCTGAGTCGAAACAAGGCCCCCGGAGTAGACAATATTCCATTGGAACTACTGACGGCCGTGGGAGAGCCAGTCCTGACAAAACTCTACCATCTGGTGAGCAAGATGTATGAAACAGGCGAAATACCCTCAGACTTCAAGAAGAATATAATAATTCCAATCCCAAAGAAAGCAGGTGTTGACAGATGTGAAAATTACCGAACTATCAGCTTAATAAGTCACAGCTGCAAAATACTAACACGAATTCTTTACAGACGAATGGAAAAATTGGTAGAAGCGGACCTCGGGGAAGATCAGTTTGGATTCCGTAGAAACACTGGAACACGTGAGGCAATACTGACCTTACGACTTACCTTAGAAGAAAGATTAAGGAAAGGCAAACCTACGTTTCTAGCATTTGTAGACTTAGAGAAAGCTTTTGACAACGTTGACTGGAATACTCTCTTTCAAATTCTAAAGGTGGCAGGGGTAAAATACAGGGAGCGAAAGGCTATTTACAATTTGTACAGAAAGCAGATGGCAGTTATAAGAGTCGAGGGACATGAAAGGGAAGCAGTGGTTGGGAAGGGAGTAAGACAGGGTTGTAGCCTCTCCCCGATGTTGTTCAATCTGTATATTGAGCAAGCAGTAAAGGAAACAAAAGAAAAATTCGGAGTAGGTATTAAAATTCATGGAGAAGAAATAAAAACTTTGAGGTTCGCCGATGACATTGTAATTCTGTCAGAGACAGCAAAGGACTTGGAAGAGCAGTTGAATGGAATGGACAGTGTCTTGAAAGGAGGATATAAGATGAACATCAACAAAAGCAAAACAAGGATAATGGAATGTAGTCTAATTAAGTCGGGTGATGCTGAGGGAATTAGATTAGGAAATGAGTCACTTAAAGTAGTAAAGGAGTTTTGCTATTTGGGGAGCAAAATAACTTATGATGGTCGAAGTAGAGAGGACATAAAATGTAGCCTGGCAATGGCAAGGAAAGCGTTTCTGAAGAAGAGAAATTTGTTAACATCCAGTATTGATTTAAGTGTCAGGAAGTCATTTCTGAAAGTATTCGTATGGAGTGTAGCCATGTATGGAAGTGAAACATGGACGATAAATAGTTTGGACAAGAGGAGAATAGAAGCTTTCGAAATGTGGTGCTACAGAAGAATGCTGAAGATTAGATGGGTAGATCACATAAGTAATGAGGAAGTATTGAATAGGATTGGGGAGAAGAGAAGTTTGTGGCACAACTTGACCAGAAGAAGGGATCGGTTGGTAGGACATGTTCTGAGGCATCAAGGGATCACCAATTTAGTATTGGAGGGCAGCGTGGAGGGTAAAAATCGTAGAGGGAGACCAAGAGATGAATACACTAAGCAGATTCAGAAGGATGTAGGTTGCAGTAGGTACTGGGAGATGAAAAAGCTTGCACAGGATAGAGTAGCATGGAGAGCTGCATCAAACCAGTCTCAGGACTGAAGACAACAACAACAACAACAAACAGATTCAGAAGGGTGCAGGTTGCAGTAGGTACTGGGAGATAAAGCAGCATGCACAGGATAGAGTAGCGTGTGGATGTGTGTGATGTCCTTAGGTTAGTCAGGTTTAAGTAGTTCTAAGTTCTAGGGGACTGATGACCTCAGCAGTTAAGTCCCATAGTGAAAAAAAAGTGTAGCATGGAGAGCTGAGTCAAACCAGTCTCTGGACTGAAGACCACAACAACAACAACGATGACCTCAGATATAGTGCTTACAGCCATTTGAACTACCAGTAAGCGGAGTAGGTCCTTAGCACCCCGTGCGTGGTCTGGCATTGACACCACAGCACGAATGTCTGCTTTTGGAATGGTACCGTGACCAGAAGCGGGGATTACTGATGAATGGCATCGCACCGTATTCTGCGATGAATCGCGGTTGTGCGATGGCCCGGGTTGCCATCGTGAGTGAGCATAGCATCGATGTGGGGAGCGCCTTTATGACACACTTGCCAACCGAATAAGTGCACCAAGACCAGGGGAGGTGGGACGTCATATTGATGCGTGGGGTCATACCGCCGAGGTTTTGTAAATTTGACTCGATTTTGTAATAGCTGTAGTAACATCACATACCCTCTCAAACCCTGTAGTTTAATTTCGTTAGTTCCTCACATGCTGAGCATTCCGTTTCTTTTGTCGGGCAATTTAATATCACCATCACAATTACAGTATGTCTCGATATCGATGAAGTACGAGTAGCGCGATACAAGAGTCTCAGCAACAAATTTTATTGCTGTCCAAAAACGGCTTCCCTGACAAAATGTCAAACTTGCTCTAAGAGTTTGCAGTGCACTATTGCGGGACACGTGGCTACAGTACTGTGTTTCGGTTGTAACGTTTTGTTTTACAAAATGGAATAATCTTTACGATTATGTTGAATGAATGTCTGAACCGTGGAATGGGTACTGATCTCGAATTATCGTGTAGCGTGTTCTAACTGCAAGTGTTGCGCTTACTCTTTGTTATGGTTAGGAAAATTTTACAGGAATTGAATGGGCAGCGCAACTCACAACACCAATAAAGAAATACAGTCACTGCAAAATAAATTCAGCCCCTTAGGCACTGAATCATCTGGTCCAGTTCAAAATTGATAACTTTGGTCCCTGTGCACATAAGAAATAAATTAATGTGTCTCACCTGTAGAACAGCAACGGAGTAACGTGATATATTCTGCTCCCTCACGAAAAATAAATTATGCTAGCTGCAGGCTCAGCAGTGTGCAATGCTAGGCATTATACTAGGTAATGCACATGGAATCCTTGTGGCTGATAAACGAGAACATTTAGGAAAATCCAACGTCTTTAAAAAATATATGACCTGGGCAGGGAGGCGGTACTGATTATGGTGAATTACTAACACTGAGTTTTTTTAGCAAAATTATATTACAAGTTAAGTTTGGCTTTTTAAAAACATCTGACAATTGAAATTACATTGCTCACAGCTGATTGACAAACAATGAGATTTTAACAGCAAGTATTATCTAACCTCATTAATCCAACATAAATGCACTTCATCAAATTACATATAGCTGTGTTAACATATCTTAGAAGCATTAAAAAAGTGAAATATCTAACTAGCCTTTTTATCAAAACGGTTTACGTACATTCTGGGGTTACTCAGTAACTACAAAATATCAGCCAACTCATCTGTACTAATGCGTTGGCATAAACAAAAATCATAATTATTTAACATCTTTACCTTGCTTGCATGAAGACTTCTGCTTCCAAGTTCAACAATATTGGCATACCTAAATTAATCTAACATTTGGTGGTTTCACACAGCACACCACAGAAACTGCCTACTCCATCGTCTTTCGCTACCTACAACTGTGCGCTCAACACTCTCTTACTCCACCACTATAATCTCAGACCAGAAACAGCATCTCTGGCTCTGCGGTCGTGCACAGTCAGCGATCCGCTGTATAAAACCTATCAGAGACATACATCATTTATAATATCATAGTTTCAATTTAGTTTACATTAAC
This sequence comes from Schistocerca serialis cubense, assembly GCF_023864345.2. NCBI lineage: Eukaryota > Metazoa > Arthropoda > Insecta > Orthoptera > Acrididae > Schistocerca > Schistocerca serialis. Next base: position 218,393,613 of record NC_064646.1, on the reverse strand, counting down.
ATTCTTATCATATTTGGGTGCCACATACAAGTGTGCCCCAGTAGACTCCTTTCACGGTACCTGCCGCCAACGTCCACTGTTGTCCGCATGCATCTCATTTCAGAAAGCGGGACTCATTGCCGCACGCAGCAAGCAAGTCCCACCGAGGAAGCAAAGATGCAGCAAGTGTGACTGGGCTCATCTGTGAGTGCTTCTGAACGGCGTATACTTGAACAACAAAAGTACTACAAGACAAAAAAAATGACTAATATCCTCTTGAGGCTTGTGTTGCTTCAGTAACAACATTCTGAAGGGAAGTAGCACTTGGCAGTGCAGTTGCATAGACAACAGAGAACTACCAAATGCTAGGTACGGTTGAATAACTGATTAAGGCTCACGCCGAACACGGAGTCGAAACTGGACCATTGGCTACATGTCAGAGCCTTTTAAACATGCCTCACCGACTAGCTCAAGGCCTCACTGAGGAACAACTTCAATTGTTATGTTCAGTAATCGGGTTTCTGCCCGTTATTCTTTCTTGCACGATATTTTAACTGCGTGACTCGTAGTCTTCTTCAGGTGCTGTCTGACACTGTACGTGTACATGACAACGCATCGCCGGGAAAGCCTGAAGAACCTGTCTCTTGTAGTTGCAGTCCCCATCCACTAACACTCTGACAGTAGAAAGTGGAATGGAGAATATCAGAAACAAGCTGGAAGTCTAACTCAAAACATGATGGAATTTATGCTCTGGAAAATGGGACGGGCTCCAGCTCGTGCTTCAGAATCTGCAAGTGCAGGATGTAGTAGCAAATGAAGCGCTGAGTTAGCTAGTGAGATACGTTACAATACAAGAGAATATCCACAAGAGTAGGAACCTCGTTTGTAGCTACAGTCTTAGGTGTGGCGTTTCAATCAGTTTATCAGCTGCGCACAGCATGCACCGTTGTAGGAATCAAAATGTCCAGCGTAAACTTGAGATATGAATATGGTTAAACTAGAAGTATTCTATTCTCTGGGCTCCTGATTTAAGTATCAGAGCTAAAAGCTGGAGATAAGACAGCTGGTTAAAAATGCATCTACAGCACACTTCAGCGTGAAACAGATAATGATAACACTCACACTCTTCATCAAAGCCAAATTCCTGAGATATAATCCAGTAACAGTTATAGAGCCGTTACATGGAACCTTGAGTACCACAAAGGCGGACCCTGACTAAGTATTGCCATTTCAGTTAAACATCTTGAGAACAGTCTTTGCTTCAGTGCGAGATGCCAGGGCTGGAGCAAAAGGAAGAACCCGGAACTGTACGAATTGATGAGGCAATGGAACATTGTTCAGATAATGAAGGCAACAAAACTTCGGTGGACAGAATATACAACTCGGACGTCTGTACACCGTAGCGCCGAAGCAGCGCTGGTGGGAAAACCAGTCAACCTGGCGGATCCGGAAAGCTATGGCTGGACGAAATCAGTAAAAAGTTGCTGTAGTTGGTCGTTGAATCTAATGGCATGCAAACAGCTAAAAGAGCGCAGTTACTGGTGACAGACTGTGATGTCGGCACATGGTCTTCAAGGTTAACCTTAACAGCCGATAGCAACAAATATTTTTCTTTGCTTGCTCGACTTCGATCGTCTCAAGCCAATGATAAGTGACAACTTCATCCTACCTTCCCACAGGAGTATCCACACTGAATTACAGATTCGATTACTCATGTCAAACTAGTAACTAATACGTAACCTTGCTCCTCCTGGCTAAATAATAGTTGACATTTACGTATTCAAAATTATCACGATTTCAAGGAAGTTGATACATACAACGGTATTATGAGTTTCAGCCATAACAGTACGACGTATTATTAAAAAAGACATTTTTCTTGACTTATTCTTCCTGTACCCAAGAGAACAGAGAAGCCATGTTTAGAACTCTGTTCCTTCCAGCCAGATTCGAATAAGCGCCGAGTGGGACCGCGTCTGTCTGTTTGGAAGTAATCGATAGGGAACTTATAGTTTCGAACGTACCTTTGCAACCATGTGAAAACTGTCAAAATCCGTGAAGAAGTAGGGTGTACTAATTATCTACCACCTTCTACCATCTATATTTCCAATTTAATTTTATTTTTGCTATCAGTTTCGGCGTTTCAATACGCCATCTTCAGGCCCCAAACGACGTGTAGGAAAAATCCAGCTTCATGTGCAATGGAAACAGAGGCCAGTGTTCAGTAACTGGTATCCGGAGACTTTTTGTGTAACAACGCCGTTCCTTCATTCATCCATTGCAGACTCGATTGCACATGAGGTAAGGTTCTTCCTACACGGCAGTCAGGTGGCCTGAAGAAAACTGGTCTCAAAAATAAAATACAATTGGACATATGACTGCTGGAGGTTGGCATTTTATACTGAACAGCCGAAGTCCCGCAACCATCCTGTTATACAGAAAATTATATATATTTATTTTATTTATGAGTTTCGACAGCTATGGACGACATACAACTTAAGACATACGGTGTTTCATTTTTTTCCTTTCTTCCCAGTACTTCTTCATTTTCTCTCCAATTGCTCGTCTCTGCTCATCTGTCCACACTCTCTTGGGTCGAGGTTTTGTCTCATCCCCTTCATGGTTTGCGTTTTTCAAAAAATGGTAATTATATAATAAGAATTTTGTCGAAGTTCTCAAAATAGTTTTTAATCTGTAAGTTCATTTAAGACGTTATTCATGTTTGTTGCCAGAAGTGTGAACGTTTGTCTTTCCTTCAAAATGCTCAAGTAATGGCTCTGAGCATTATGGGACTCAACTGCTGTGGTCATCAGTCCCCTAGAACTTAGAACTACTTAAACCTAAATAACCTAAGGACATCACACACATCCATGCCTGAGGCAGGATTCGAACCTGGGACCGTAGCGATCGCGCGGTTCCAGGCTGTAGCGCCTAGAAACGCTCGGGCACTTCGGCTGGCTTGCGTTTTCCATCAGTAGTCTGAAGTGATTCCTGTCAGCCGGCCGGATTGGCCGAGCGGTTCTAGGCGCTACAGTCTGGAACCGCGCGAACGCTACGGTCGCAGGATCGAATCCTGCCTCTGGCATGGATGTGTGTGATGTCCTTAGGTTAGTTAGGTTTAAGCAGTTCTAAGTTCTAGGGGACTGATGACATCAGAAATTAAGTCCCATAGTGCTCAGAGCCATTTGAACCATTTGATTCCTGTCACGTATTATTTCTTCTCTAAAACCTATTTTGTTGGCATCTTTCTTTACTGCTTCTATCCATCCTACAGTTTTTCTCAGCTTACTAACGTAATTAACACTTTTCTTTGTAAGCCATGCCGGCCGCGGTGGTCGTGCGGTTCTAGACGCTCCAGTCCGGAGCCGCGCTGCTGCTACGGTCGCAGGTTCGAATCCTGCCTCGGGCATGGATGTGTGTGATGTCCTTAGGTTAGTTAGGTTTAAGTAGTTCTAAGTTCTAGGGGACTGATGACCACAGCAGTTGAGTTCCATAGTGCTCAGAGCCATTTGAACCATTTTTTTGTAAGCCATGTCCTCCATTCTTTTTAAATGTCCATAAAATTTAAGCCGTCTCTTCCTCATTGTATCTGTATTTTTGCGTAAATCTTCATTTCTCCTTTTAATTCACCTATTTTCATTGTTTTTCTCAGGACCTAGAGTTTTTCTTAGTATTTCTCTCTCTTTTTTCTAGTTCTCTTAATTCGCCTTTCTTATTCAATGTCAGGCACTCTGACCCATATTTTGCTCGTGTCCTTGAAGGGGCAAACCAGATGGCGCTATGGTTTGCCCGCTAGATAGCGTTGCCATAGGTCAAACGGATATCAACTGCGGTTTTTTTTTAAACAGGAACCACCATTTTTTATTATATATTCGTGTAGTACGTAAAGAAATACGAATGTTTTAGTTGGACCACTTTCTTCACTTTGTGATAGATGGCGCTGTAATAGTCACAAACATATGGCTCACAATTTTAGACGAACAGTTGGTAACAGGTAGGTTTTTTAAATTAAAATACAGAACGTAGGTATGTTTGAACATTTGATTTCGGTTGTTCCAATGTGGTACATGTACCTTAGTGAACTTATCATTTCTGAGAACGCATGCTGTTACAGCGTTATTACCTGTAAATACCACATTAATGCAATAAATGCTCAAAATGATGTCCGTCAACCTCAATGCGTTTGGCAATACGTGTAACGACATTCCTCTCAACAGCGTACTACACGAATATGTTATAAAAATGGGGGTTCCTGTTTTTAAAAAAAGCATTTGATATCTGTTTGACCTATGGCAGCGCCATCTAGTGGGCCAACCATAGCGCCATCTGGTTTCCCCCTTCAAGCTAGACAAGTTTCGTTCTTTGTAGTTTTTTCGTTTGATGCTTATTTCGTGAGATATTTGGCCCGGTCACTATCAATGTGTTTATGTGTGTGGATACGTACCTTCTTTCATCCTCGTATTTGGTGATAAATCATACCATCCACTGGAGAATTTCTGCGAGTCACGTGGAACGAAGAAACAAGATTTTCTCATACAGATACGAATGTTTTCATTATCATACCCTTTTTATTAGCAGGACCTGTACAGGAGGAGTTGTTCCTTACAGGAATTCCAAGGAAAGGTTTTGTCTGTTAGGGAGCGGTGGATGTTGGCTGAGCCGGCCGGAGTGGCCGAGCGGTTCTAGGTGCTACAGTCTGGAACCGGGCGACCGCTACGGTCGCAGGTTCGAATCCTGCCTCGGGCATGGATGTGTGTGATGTCCTTAGGTTAGTTAGGTTTAAGTAGTTCTAAGTTCTAGGGAACTGATGATCTTAGAAGTTAAGTCCCATAGTGCTCAGAGGCATTTGAACCATTTGATGTTGGCCGAAGGTGGTGACGTGCGTCTGCGTGGCTGTCTCGCGCCTGCTGATAAGTGCGCACTGCGCGGACGAAAGTGGAGGGCCCGGCCCGGCCTCGTGCGGCTCCCACGGCGCACGCGCGCAGACAATGCTGTGGGAACGCGGACCCATGGTCGCTGCCTCTTCTCTCTGACCCCGTTACTGGCAGCTACAACGCAGTTTGTCTGCGAGCGTAGTGCCGCTGCTGTTGTTTCTCAGAACAGCGTAACCTCAGGGTGATTCAAAACGTTTATCCGATTTCGCTTTCTACAAGGATACAGATAAAAACGTGGGGTGAATTCTAACACACATGTCGAAACATTAAATTTGTCTTGCCGCGGTTAAAGTTGCTACTTAATGTAGTTGCCACCCTTCAAAAATTGAGGACTAGAGAGACAAAGTAACATAACGTGCTAACTACTCGGTGGAAATGAATGTTTCCAGAGGTCTCTCAGTCGTCACATGGTGTGAAATGAGCGTTACAATAGGGCTAAATGGGATTAGCCCCGTAACGCGAGACAGTTGAAGGAACAGGAAAGGACAGTGTGTGTTGATCAGCGAGCAGTTTTGCTGCGGTTTGATGTATCCTTCTTTACAAAATGATCCAAGACAACATCTGGACGATTACATACGGGGAAGAATCGTCAGGAAACGAAAAGGACGAAGTGTGACAAGTGTATCCCAGCTGTTCCATATTGCTCATAGCAGTGTTATACGTGAGCGGGGAGAGTTCCGAACCACGGGCACTGCAACCCCAAGGAGAGAAGGTGGACGACCACTGTCATCTGCAGCATCAGATTATCGCTGCAATGTGTAGCAGGTAAGAAGGGACCCATGTCAAACAGAGATTTACCAGGACCGCAAGCCACGCTATGTTGCGCTTCAGAGAAGCCTGGTGACTGCATGGGGCAGGTCTCCTCGCCCGACGGCCAGTACGTTGTGTTCTGTCGACACCTGCGTGTCAGCGACAGCGTTTGCGATGGTGTCATGATCGCAGGGACTGACCAACAAGGCGTGAGGTTGCTTGCTCTTCTCGGATGAAAACAGATTCAGTCTGAGCAGTCATTCTTGATGTACTCTCATGTGCTGAGAGGTGGGAACACTTATTGTACCCAGAAACGTTGTTGAACATGAGTGTTCTGGCCGTCCGAGTCTTACGGTGAGGGGAGCCATAAAACTGCATAGACATACTAACGCCTACGTCTTTGAAACGGGACACTGATAAGCCAATGTTATTCTGACACTGTCCTCTTTCTTCATGTGCGTCTTTTCATAGGAGCATTCGTCCCTGATTCATTTACAAGGATGAGAGTGCAAGACAAGGTCGAAGAGCTCTCATGGAGGACTCTTTGAACGAGAAAACATTCGGGGCATGCACAGGCCTGCCCGTTCTTACGACTTAAATTCCATCGAGCACGTGTGGGATGAGGTGGGGGGGGACACATTTCAGTACGTTCACGTGCATCAACGACCATCGAGCAGGTGTGAACGACGCTGGTGGAAGAATGGAACGCCCTACCATTAGAAGTCCTTACCAACCTTTTGGCCAACATGGGAGGACGTCGCAGAGCATGCGTTGCTGTCGTGATGAGCACACGCCATATAGAGAACCGTGTCCTGCCTTTTGTATTGTCCAAAGGACCAGCATAAATCGCGGTGATATCCGTGTACTTACTATCTGTGAGTAAAAGTGTCATTTCTGATCGTCACATTGCGTATTTGTGTCGATTACCTTGTGCATTAAAGTGCACCAGTGCTTTGTATGTATGGTCCAAGTGTCATCGAGCTATGATAGCTGGCCGGAGTGGCCGAGCGGTTAAAGGCGCTAGAGTCTGGAACCGCACGACCGCTACGGTCGCAGGTTCGAATCCTGCCTCGGGCATGGATGTGTGTGATGTCCTTAGGTTAGTTAGGTTTAAGTAGTTCTAAGTTCTAGGGGACTTATGACCACAGCAGTTGAGTCCCATAGTGCTCAGAGCCATTTGAACCATTTTTGAGCTATGATACTTGGGAGTGACGCAATATGCGAAAGATACTTTGGTCTCTACATTTTGTACATCTCTGAAGCTCGCTGAGTGGATCATTAGCCAATCTGCGTCGAGTCCAAATTGCGATAACACATTAACATTTCCGTTCTCCGTTTCAGCAGCTGTAATTTATTTAGTGCTGTCGTGTTCAGCAGAGTTGTGCAGATATTACGCAGAAGTATCGTCATTGTGCCAGTCGGGAGACGGTGATTCCTCACTTGTCTGTCTCGCTGATTTTGTGACGACGTTTGTATTTCAAACCGTACAGAATTCAGTTGCAGCAGGTGCCATTGATAATGATAAATAACAACGTGTAGAGTTTTCTAAATTCACTCTGGGCGTGGAAATGGAAGATTTTCCTTTCACGTTTGATGTTCAGTGATTTAATGGAAAAATGTTCATTTACAACGTAATAATATGTGAAACACTGCAGCTCCATACCATAGACGAGAAGGAGAGAGACCTTCTAAAGCTTTATGTATTTTTCGCTGTATGAGAAAGTTTTATGGCCTGTTCTCTTTTGTGGTAAAGATTGTTACGGTATTCACGGACCTCGACATGTTGGGAGATCTGAGTCTTAACACGATTACCAGAAGATACCAAATACTAAGGCGCCCTGGAGTTCACGTACAAACAAATGGCTCTGAGCACTATGGGACTTAACTTCTGGGGTCATCAGTCCCCTAGAACTGAGAACTACTTAAACCTAACCTAAGGACATCACACACATCCATGCCCGAGGCAGCATTCGAACCTGCGACCGTAGCAAGAGCGCGGTTGCAGACTGTAGCGCCTAGAACCGCTCGGCCACTCCGGCCGTCTCACGAACAAACAGTACTAGCTATTATTCCTTACCTGGTTTTGAAGCTCTGGCAGTACCTGTATTTGCTGACAAAATTGTTGAAAAGAGGAGCAAACCTTGGTTCAGAAGATCTCTGATTACGTAATACACGTTGATTTTTTATAGAAGGTTCAAATAGTTCAAATGGCTCTGAGCACTATAGGACTTAACTTGTGAGGTCATCAGTCCCCTAGAACTTAGAACTACTTAAACCTAGCTAACGTAAGGACATCTCACACTTATCCATGCCCTAAGAAGGATTCGAACCTGCGACCGTAGTGGTCGCGCGGTTATAGACTGTAGCGCCTAGAACCGCTCGGTCACATCGGTCGGCTTTAGAGAACGGACTTTGGTTCTCCGGAAACTTCATTCTGCGTCAATATAAATGCTCGATAATTCCGTGGCTAATTTCGGGTGTTGTATCTCCCGTGTTAACTGTATGCTGCTTTTTACACTACTGGTCATTAAAATTCTACATCAAGAAGAAATGCAGATAACAAACGAGTATTCATTGGACAAATATATTATACTAGAACTGACATTTGATTTTATTTTCACGCAATTTGCCGGTTCTCGGGTTCGATTCCCGGTGGGGTCAGGGATTTTCTCTGCCCCGTGATGACTGGGTGTTGTGTGCTGTCCTTAGGTTAGTTAGGTTTAAGTAGTTCTAAGTTCTAGGGGACTGATGACCTAAGATGTTAAGTCCCATAGTGCTCAGAGCCATTCACGCAATTTGGGTAAATAGATCCTGAGAAATCAGTACCCACAACAACCACCTCTGGCCCTAATAACGGCCTTGATACGCCTGGGCATTGAGTCAAACAGAGCTTGGATGGCGTCTACAGGTACAGCTGCCAATGCAGCTTCAACACGATACCACAGTTCATCAAGAGTAGTGACTGGCGTATTGTGACGAGCCAGTTGCTCAGCCACCATTAACCAGACGTTTTCAATTGGTGACAGATCTGCAGAATGTGCTGGCCATGGCAGCAGTCGAACATTTTCTGCATCCAGAAAGGCCCGTACAGGACCTGCAACATGCGGTCGCGCTTTATCCTGCTGAAATGTAGGGTTTCGCGGGGATCGAATGAAGGGTAGAGCTATGGGTCGTAACACATCTGAAATGTAACGTCCACTGTTCAAAGTGCAGTCAATGCGAACAAGAGGTGACCGAGACGTGTAACCAATGGCACCCCATACCATCACGCCGGGTGACACGCCAGTATGGCGACGACGAATACACGCTTCCAGTGTGCGCTCACCGTGATGTCGCCAAACACGGATGCGACGATCATGATGCTGTAAACAGAACCTGGATTCATCCGAAAAAATCTTTTGCCATTCGTGCACCCAGGTTCGTCGTTGAGTACACCATCGCAGGCGCTCCTGCCTGTGATGCCGCGTCAAGGGTAACCGCAACCATGGTCTCCGAGCTGATAGTCCATGCTGCTGCAAACGTCGTCGAACTGTTCGTGTAGATGGTTGTTGTCTTGCAAACGTCCCCATCTGTTGACTCAAGGATCGAGACGTGGCTGCACGATCCGTTACATCCATGCGGATAAGATACCTGTCATCTCGAATGCTAGTGATACGAGGCCGTTGTGATCCAGCACGGCGTTTCAGTATTACCCTCCTGAACCCACCGATTCCATATTATGCTAACAGTCATTGGATCTCGAACAAGGCGGGCAGCAATGTCGTGATACGACAAACCGTAATCGCGATAGGCTACAATCCGACCTTTATCGAAGTCGGAAACGTGATGGTACGCAATTCTCCTCCTTACATGAGGCATGACAACAACGTTTCACCAGGCAACGCCGGTCAACTGCTGTTTGTGTATGAGAAATCGGTTGGAAAGTTTCCTCATGTCAGCCCGTTGTAGGTGTCGCCACCGGCGCCAACCTTGTGTGATTGCTCTGAAAAGCTAATCATTTGCATATCGCAGCATCTTCTTCCTGTCGGCTAAATTTCGTATCTGTACCACGTCATCTTCGTGGTGTAGCAATTTTATTGGCCAGTAGTGTAGTCTACAGTTTTACAGGTAGTAGGTAGTTCACACACGTTTCGCTGTTGACCCTGAAATAATTATACCAATCACGTGGTAACAATGCCAAATGACAGAGTAACTTTATGTCAGAATATGTTGTTCGTCCTATTAACCAGTCATTACACCACGTATCTATTTTTTGGTTCCACCACGGTAAGGCGGAACAGAACGTGCGAATAATCGTTGTTTGAGCACAAAGTAAAGCTAGTACAAGCATGCTTCTTCTGTGTGGTTGCGGAGGATACGTGTGCCTGCTTGCACAGAACGCTCGGTCACGTAAGCCCGTCAGGCTTGCAGTTACGCGGGTGGCCCCGGCCCTAAGGTAGTCACGTTGCCCGGCGGGTTGCCTACCGCAGCGCCCCTGCCCGCCGTGCGGCCAGAGCGCGCTGTCGGCGGCTGCCGCGCGGTGCAGTCTGCACGCTGGAGAACGGAATGCGCTGCCGACCGAGCAACCGCGTGCCGTGACTGACAGCAGGGAGTAGGCCTCACGCTGCAGCCGTGCCGTGACGTGACTTGACGTGACGTGAGTCTGTTACGCAAGACGCGAGCTGCCGCTCGGCCGCGCCCACCGCACCCTCCCACCCCGCCGCCCGCGCGTCGCGGGAGAGCGCGAGGCGCCGGGTCGCTCCCACGCTCAATTAAGATCGTTTTACACGAGCGACTTTCTGGTCAAAATCGACTACTCGATGTGCGAGCGCCTTTCCTGCCTGTGTGTAACTCAGCAACGAACTTCGACGCGAGTGTGATTTGGCGGACAGGGTGGGCAGCAATCTGCGGTTGTCTGCTGATGATACCGTGATGTACGGTTAGGTGTCGAAGTTGTGACCGGAGGAACATACATGACGACTTACACAAAATTTCCAGTTGGTGTGATGAATGGCAGCTAACTCTAAATGTGGCGAAACGTTAGTTAATGCGGATGAGTAGGAAGATCAAACCTGAAACGTTCGGGTACAGTGTTAGTAGTGTCCTGCTTGACACAGTCAAGACGTTTAAATATCTGAGCGTGATGATGCAAAGGGATACGACGTGGAACACGCGCGTGAATGCTATGGTAGGAAAGACGAATTGTCGACTTCGGTTTATTGAGAGAATTTTAGGAAAGATTGGTTCATCTAGTAAATAGGCTGTTTAGGTTTTTATGTTGGTAACGCCACGTAGCGCTCTGAATGAAAATCACTGACTGTGCTGTGTGTAGTCTGTGGCTGGTTGGCATTGTTGTAATATTCGCTATTTTAGTGTTGGGCAGTTGGATGTGAACAGCGAGTAGCATTGCGCAGTTAGAGATGAGCCGCCAGCAGTGGTGGATGTGGGGAGAGAGATGGCAGAGTTTTGAGAGCGGATGATCTGGACATGTGTCCATCAGAGACAGTAAATTTATAACACTGGGTGTCATGAACTGATATATATATTATGACTTTTGAACACTACTAAAGTAAATACATTGTTTGTTCTCTATCAAAATCTTTCATTTGCTAAGTATGCCTATCAGTAGTTAGTGACTTCAGTAGTTAGAATCTTTTATTTAGCTGGCAGTAGTGGCGCTCGCTGTATTGCAGTAGTTCGAGTAACGAAGATTTTTGTGAGGTAAATGATTTGTGAAAGGTATAGGTTACTGTTAGTCATGGCCATTCTTTTGTAGATATTATTGAAAGTCAGACTGCATTGCGCTAAAAATATTGTGTATCAGTTTAGTGTTGATCAGAATAAGTAAAGAGCGAAATGTCTGAGTACGTTCAGTTCTGTTCAGCTGTTTGAAAATCAAATAACGTAAGCGGTTTATCAGCACAGTAATTCATTAATGTTTTTAAGGGGAGGTTACAATCTGTAATGGAGATCACATATAGGATAGTGTAGGACCTATTCTTGAGTACTGCTCGAGTGTTTGGGATCCGTACCAGGTTCGATTGAAGGAAGACATTGAGGCAATTCAGAGGCGGGCTGCTAGATTTGTTACCAGTAGGTTCTAAGAACACATACGAGTTACGTGGATGCTTCGGGCACTCAAATGGGAATCCCTGGAGGGAACGCGACGTTCTTTTCGAGAAACACAATTGAGAAAATTTACAGAACCAGCATCTGAAGCTGTCTGCCCAACAATTCTACTGCCGCCAATATGCAATGTGCGTTAGGGCCACGAAGATAAGATACGAGAAATTAGGGCTCATACGGAGGCATATACGAGGGCTATTCAGAAAGTAGGGGACGTTTTGGCATTAAAAAAACTAGGTGCAAGAAATACATTTTATTATATACATCTGAAAGAGCGACTGACATACTACTTTCCCACATAGTCACCAAACACACTGAGGCACTTATCATAGCGATGGACAAGCTTTGAAAGACGTTCGTCGTAAAATTCTGCCGCCTGGGACTTCAGCCAGTAAGTCGCGCCCCCCTCGAGTTCCGCGTCGTTACCAAAGCACTGCGTTGCAAGCCAGTTCTTCATCTTGGGAAACAAGTGGAAGTCGCTTGGTGCAAGACCTGGGCTGTAGGGTGGATGAGGGAAAATTTCCCATTTGAATGAATGAAAGAGTTACTTAGTGCGGTTTGCCGTGTGAGATCGGGTGTTGTCGTGTAAAAACAAAATTTTGGACGTCAGCTTTCCTCGGCGTTTGTTTTGAACTGCTGTTCTAAGGTTATGCAAAGTTTGACAGTACCAGGCCGAATTTATGGTTGCTCCACGTTCGAGAAAATGAATAAGAAGCACATCTTGCCTACCCCAAAACACTGTCGCCAGCAACTTCCTTGCTGAAAAGATTTGCAAACATTTTCTTGGTTTTTCGGGGGACCTTGTGTGAATGGGTGTATTATGGTCATAAAATATGACATCATTTTTGGAGAACAACATTTGAGTCATGGGGTGCATCTGATCACCTAAAATGTTTACATAATTTGGCTGTAACACGACGTTTGAGAGTAGTTATGGGACCAGCAAATACCATCACACTTTCACCTCCATGCTTAACTGTTTGAGTCAAGCGATCAGGGTTGTAGGTTTCTTTCTGCGTTCCCCAGACGTAAACACGGCCCGATGTTGGGAATAACGAAGACGTTGACTCGTCGGACCATATGAAGTGCTTCCACCGTTCAGCCGTCAAGGATTTGTACTCCTGACACCATTCGGTGAAGCAGCTCGTTCATGAATATTCGCTTTATGAAGTTCTCGGCGGACAGTGTCGACCGATACGGGATCTCGAAGATTGCTATTGAGCTCTGCGGTCACTTTAGCCGCCGGAGTATTGCGTCGTTTTGACGCAAATCGTGTTGTCGTACGACGATCTCTATAATTTAATTTTGACTTGCGCCCACTATTACGTTTACACGATGATGTCATTCCATGTTTTGTGTAGACTGTCATGACTGTTGAAACAGTTGCTCTTGAAACATTCAATAAGTTGGTTGTCTTGGTTACTCATGCTCCAGCTAATCGGGCCCCTACAATGTGCCCTCTTTGGAACTCTGCTAGATCTTTCATTGCTCGTCAATCGCGGCCTCTGAACGCAAATACGAAGTGTGCACTACTCGTGAACAACCCACTGATACCTAGTCCGTGCTGAACACCCACAATGCAGTGCGACACATGCCATACCTGCGTTGTTGACTACCAAACACAACCATACCATTACTACCACTGTTCACATTATTTCCCCTACCCCCAATACTATGTCAAAGCAGGACATTATGCAGAGAATTGGAAGACCCTCTGGAGCTTCATATTTTATTTTAGTACACAAACATTTTTCCGCCTTATTGCCTTCGTCAGTACAGGTCATGATGTTGTAGATGGACATATGTCAACTTTGAGTAAGCCATTATTGCTGTCTGTATTTGTTGGTTGTAACATTATTTTCATCAGATTTTTAAAGTTGTTCGATAATTAACTATTGTATATATATTATAATACATTTCTTACTAATTAGATTTAAAAACAGCCGACCCGTTGCACAGGATAAAGTAATCTTTACCTAGGTTTCGATAAGTTTAAACCTATCTTCTTCAGAAGTCGGCACTATTATATTAACATGGAATAACACGTCGTTGCCATTTTTACAAACGTCTCCGTAGCTCCATTAGTCAAAATCAGATATTGCCCTAAGAGTAGGGTTTGTCAAATAAATAAAATTCAGTACATAAGCAACTTATGCGCTCTCCAGCTTCCATGTACTGAATTTTATTTATTTGACAAACCCTACTCTTAGGGCAATATCTGATTTTGACTAATGGAGCTACGGAGACGTTTGTAAAAATGGCAACAACGTGTTATTCCATGTTAATATAACAGTGCCGACTTCTGAAGAAGATAGGTTTAAACTTATCGAAACCTAGGTAAAGATTATCCTGTGCAACGGGTCGGCTGTTTTTAAATCTAATTACGTGGAACCGTTGCTGTTACGCAGCTATGTTTAAAATAACATTTCTTACTATCTGACAGCTATAGAAATTCAAGATTGACAGCTAGCTGTTTACTCAAAAGTACAAAATACACTCCTGGAAATGGAAAAAAGAACACATTGACACCGGTGTGTCAGACCCACCATACTTGCTCCGGACACTGCGAGAGGGCTGTACAAGCAATGATCACACGCACGGCACAGCAGACACACCAGGAACCGCGGTGTTGGCCATCGAATGGCGCTAGCCACGCAGCATTTGTGCACCGCCGCCGGCCGTGTCAGCCAGTTTTCCGTGGCATACGGAGCTCCATCGCAGTCTTTAACACTGGTAGCATGCCGCGACAGCGTGGACGTGAACCGTATGTGCAGTTGACGGACTTTGAGCGAGGGCGTATAGTGGGCATGCGGGAGGCCGGGTGGACGTACCGCCGAATTGCTCAACACGTGGGGCGTGAGGTCTCCACAGTACATCGATGTTCTCGCCAGTGGTCGGCGGAAGGTGCACGTGCCCGTCGACCTGGGACTGGACCGCAGCGACGCACGGATGCACGCCAAGACCGTAGGATCCTACGCAGTGCCGTAGGGGACCGCACCGCCACTTCCCAGCAAATTAGGGACACTGTTGCTCCTGGGGTATCGGCGAGGACCATTCGCAACCGTCTCCATGAAGCTGGGCTACGGTCCCGCACACCGTTAGGCCGTCTTCCGCTCACGCCCCAACATCGTGCAGCCCGCCTCCAGTGGTGTCGCGACAGGCGTGAATGGAGGGACGAATGGAGACGTGTCGTCTTCAGCGATGAGAGTCGCTTCTGCCTTGGTGCCAATGATGGTCGTATGCGTGTTTGGCGCCGTGCAGATGAGTGCCACAATCAGGACTGCATACGACCGAGGCACACAGGGCCAACACCCGGCATCATGGTGTGGGGAGCGATCTCCTACACTGGCCGTACACCACTGGTGATCGTCGAGGGGACACTGAATAGTGCACGGTACATCCAAACCGTCATCGAACCCATCGTTCTACCATTCCTAGACCGGCAAGGGACCTTTCTGTTCCAACAGGACAATGCACGTCCGCATGTATCCCGTGCCACCCAACGTGCTCTAGAAGGTGTAAGTCAACTACCCTGGCCAGCAAGATCTCCGGATCTGTCCCCCATTGAGCATGTTTGGGACTGGATGAAGCGTCGTCTCACGCGGTCTGCACGTCCAGCACGAACGCTGGTCCAACTGAGGCGCCAGGTGGAAATGGCATGGCAAGCCGTTCCACAGACCTACATCCAGCATCTCTACGATCGTCTCCATGGGAGAATAGCAGCCTGCATTGCTGCGAAAGGTGGATATACACTGTACTAGTGCCGACATTGTGCATGCTCTGTTGCCTGTGTCTATGTGCCTGTGGTTCTGTCAGTGTGATCATGTGATGTATCTGACCCCAGGAATGTGTCAATAAAGTTTCCCCTTCCTGGGACAATGAATTCACGGTGTTCTTATTTCAATTTCCAGGAGTGTATATTTGAGTAGACAACTAGTTGTCGAACTTGGAGTTCTGTAACTGTCAGATAGCAAAAAAAGCGTGAGCCGTGACTGCCTCGTGTTATGCGTTCGATTAAACCTTGGTTGCTATTCTGTGTTTAGTCTCCCACGGTTATCGCGATCATGCTGTTATTCTCTCTCCGGGAGTGGCAGCAGCGGTGTGTATCGATGTTCGCACCTTGTGCTATCTTTGGCCTGGCGCTTATAGTTTCTGACCGTGCCGTGTGCAAGGGGTTGGTCGGTTGGCGTGGAGCAGTGAGGAAAGCTCCATAGTGCATGGTCTGGCCAGGACCACTGGCGGCTTCTACGTGCGGTCGGAGTGTGGTGGTGCTGTTCCCATTGCTACGAGGTCCGTGGCTCACCGATCCTGGACATGAAAGTTGAGTTTTGACTTAACCTACCAGTAAGTCACGACTGTTCACATTGTGAATTTCGTTGTCGGCTGTTGGGACATTCCCGCGAGCAACAAGGTATGTTTTCAAGTTGGCAAATTTTAGGCACCCTGCGGTGAACTTTAACTGTACTTGATTATTTGGAATTGAAGTGCACCAGCGGAATCTTCTGCCTTGTGGCTGTTAACGTTCCAGTTACTTGCCCTGACCGTTGACGTAAATTCAGGCAGTGTATTTTCCTCATCATGTTGTCGCTGTCCAGCATGGTGTATAGTTTGATGGCTCAATGTATAATAGGTTGTGGTCACCAATACTTTCTACGTTGTTCCATTGATCTCTCTGTTGTGTGCTGGTCGGGTGGAGCGGAAGTCATCTTGTCGGTGGGTCCGTTGACAGTCTGTCAGTTGGGTTGTCGTCGGATCGAGAATGGTTGGGCCGACTGCCTGTCTCACCTAAGCGAGCGTTAGTGTTCGAATTCCAGGCCGACCTTCGGAAACTTCTGAGCGCCGTTGAGTGTACTGCCTCTTCTTATTTGTTCTTGTTCTTTGTATCTGTATGGCTTCTAGCCGATTTTTAAATTAAGGTTGTTTTGCCCTTAAGGCGTAAGATTGTTTGGGCCTTCAGCCTAATTTAAAGAACTGTTTTAAGGTAAAGCCTTTGGCATTTTAAAAATTCTGATTTTGGTTTGAGTCTTAAGTTATTGGCTTTCAGCCGATTTTAAATTAAAGTGGTCTTGTCGTTAAGGCATGAGATTGTATGGAGTATTCAGCCAGTTATTAAGTTCCAGAAATTAATGCTGTGTTTTTTTTAATTTTCTTGGCGCTTGTAATGCTTGCTCAAATAATTAAAGTTGTGTGTTCGAGTGTAACTGACAGCCCCTTATTTTGGCCCCTTTCCACAATTTAAATTACCTGTCCTGTCCTGCGGGTTTAGCACTGCGTTTCAAAGTGTTATAACAGCAAATTACGGAACAAATTTAAAACGTTGCTGAAAATAATATTACAACCAACAACTACAGAATGCAATAATGGATTACTCAAAATTCACATGCATCAATCTACGTCAGGACATGTACTGATGAAGGCAGTAAACCCGAAATAAGCTTATACACTAAAATAAAATATCAAGCAGCAAACTGTCTTCCATTTCGCTGCTTGATGTGTTACAGTTCTTAGTTTATTTCCTAAAATGGCTTCTCTTCTGCTGCTGATACTGGTTGCACTTCCTACTCACAAAGAGACCTAGTTTTTACACAGAGACGGTGATTTGGTGGCACCGTTCCGTCCTTGATAAATATCACTATTAGCTGGTACAGTTCCCGGCAGCTCTGACTCGCTGACCTTTCTCTCACCCTCCCTTGGTGTGCGCTGTGCCCCTACTATTTTCCAGCTTGTCCCCTTAATCCCCATCTGTCTCTGACACAACGTGATGCTGAAGGTGTGTTGCCTATTCATTGGCTCTGATTTGCACACATCCTTAGAAACATTCCATAGGCCGGGTAGGGGGATGACTCGAGCCATATACTGCATTCCTAGCCTGTTACTGACTTCACCTGGTGTATAGGTTCCCTTTCTAGACCGTCTATCTCTGTCCTCTTCTAGCTCTGTGCGCGCTGTGACTTTGGCAAACTTTTCATTCAGTTATTTTGGTCTAGATGTGTCCTGAGTATACTTGGCAAGGATACAATGTAATGCTACTGTGTTCACATCTCACCTTGTGACCGCCGTGCCGGCGCCGGTGTGTATTCACCGTCGAGTGACGCCTACCACCCTGCCGATTCCCGCTACTGCACTGACTCTGACTCACTTTCTCTTTACAAGACTTGGCATTTTTCTCTGCGGATACGATAGATGACTAACAGATTGAGCCGAATTTGGAGTCCTAAATTTCCGAGTATGGTGCACACTGCGCATGAGCAGAAACAAGGAACAATAGCGACGTCTGCTAACATCAGAAGTTAAGCTATTCTGGCCGAGCTCTCTCCTTTTATAGAAACTGATTTTCTGCTTTCGTGTCTTTGTAATCTCAATTGCGTTGTTTGGTTTGCTTCTGTGACACTGTGAACAGTTACAAAAGCTCCTGGTATTTTTTTCTGGTCGCGTTCTCATACAAGAAAGACAGAAAAATCTGAAACCAAAAAAGTACGTAAGTTTTAGAGAGAAAAACCTTTGACTCTACATAAATAACATAAATAGATAAATGTGTTATAATGAAATTATTTCAACAGTGAAAAAAGTCAGAATTATTTAACAAGAAAAATAATTTTCGATGTTATTCGGCACTTAGCAAGAAACAATGTACACTGAAGGAATAGATAAATGTGTTTTAATGAAATTATTTCAACAGTGAAAAAGTCAGAATTATTTGACAAGAAAAATAATTTTCGATGTTATTCGGCACTTAGCAAGAAAACAATGTACACTGAAGGAAAAAAATCGCAACAACAAAAAATAATTAATGTAGATTAATGTCATTTCAGGAATACATTTGCCGAGATAACATATTAATGTGATTAACATTGCAAGATCACAGGTCAATGTAAGCGCTAGATAAACTGTTGCAAAATATTAATATCCGGTGTAACCGCCAGGATGTTGAATGCAACCATACAGTCGTGCATGCATTGTGTTGTACAGGTGCCGGATGTAAGTTTGTGGGATGGAGATCCATGCCTGTTGCACTTGGTCGGTTAATACGGGGGCGGTTAATTATGTTTATGGATGAGGCTGTAGTTGTCTCATACGTACTCGAATGGTGATCGAGCAGACCAAGGCAACATGTCGACAATCTGTAGAGCGTGTTGGGTTACAACAGCGGAATGTGGGCGAGGGTCATCCTGTTGGAAAACATCTGGAATGCTGTTCATAAATGGCAGCCTAACAGGTCGGCTCACCGGACTGGCGAAGAAATTGCAATCAGGGTGCGTGGGACAACCACGAGACTGCTTCTGCTGTCATACGGAACTGCACCCCAGAGAATAACTCCAGGTTTAGGTCCAGTGTGTCTAGCACGCAGCCAGGTTGGCCTCCTTATAACCAATACACCAAACTACTCCGGGATTCGAACCACCATCCGCAATAAAAGACAGGCGTCATAAAAACGATGGCGGATAGAGCAAGGCAAATCTGCGAACCAGAGCTGCAAGACGCAGAATTAAAACACCTGACCAATGCATTGCTCGAGAATGGTTATTCGTTCGCTGAGGTGAAAACAGCGTTAAGACCATCGCGTAGAAATCATAGTAATGCTCAAGTGCCGGTGAAATCGGAAGTTTTCCAGTCATTCATTAAAGACGTGACCGACCGCATAGGAAAAATCGTGAAAAAGCGGAACATCGCGGTAATTTACACACCCGCACGAAAGATACAAGATGACCTACAATTGGCCAAGGATGCTCGCCAGCCGCTGGAAAATGCTGGAATTTGGTGGATTCCGTGTAGCTGCAATGAGGTTTACGTGAGTACTCCGAAAAGAACTGTCAAAAACGACTCGAACAGTACAAGGGCAATTGCAGAAGAGGGGAAACTGACAGATCGCCTGGTGCGGAACATGCTTTACAGCCAGGATACCACCAGATTTATTTTCGTAAGACTCAAGTACCGCAGCCACGAGCGGATACCACGAAAGGTTATGCGAAGAGGTCATAGAGATTGTGAAACGCGCCAGGAATTTCAATAGGAAGGAGGAGGGCGTGAAATTGAATGGAATTCGGATTCCGGTGGTGAAGTGGTGAAGAAGTTGTGTACCAGTTTCACCATGGGATGGCAGTAACAGCAGACGATGACAGACGACAACGGCCAATTGCGCTCGCGTATTCACAGCATGTGACGTCACGCAACGGCGCGAAAGTGGAATTTTGCTCTAGTCAGTAGCGAGCCATGGTGTGAGTCGGACATTCAACAAAGATACGATTCCCCTTGAAAATGTCCTCCGCAGATGGGGACGAAACGTCGGGTTTTGAATGGAAATCCCGCATAATAGCCTGAATATTTTATTAATTGTAATTGCAACGCACGGCCATCGTTGGCACCGAGGCAGAACAATCTTTTTTCAGAAAACGCAGTTCACTTCGATCCCGCCTTCCAATGAGCTCTCATTTACACCACTAAAAGCGCAAATTGCGATGATTTGGGGTCAGTGGAATGCACGCTACAGGGCGTCTGGCTCGGAGCTGTCCTTGAAGTAACCGATTTGAAACGGTTCGTTGCGTAACTGTGGTGCGAACTTTTGTCCAAATTGCTACTTCAGATGCGGTGCGAAGCGTCAGAGCCTACATCGAACGCGATGATCTTCCCTCTCGGTACGGCCACGTGGCCATCCGGAGTCTGGTCTTCTTGCGACTGTACATTCTCGTGACCACCGCTGCCAGCATCATGTACAGTGTGGTTACATTCATGCAAAGTCATTCTGCAGTATCGCAGAAGGAACATTCAGATTCTCGTAACACATTACACGACCTCGTTCAAACTCAGTGAGGTTGTGATAAAGGCGTCTTTGTCACCTTAAAGGCGTTGTTGACTAACATCAGCTCACCATGTCCAGTCTCAAAGGCAAGTGACGGTCACGACCGTTCGACGTGTATTTAAATCAAACTTGATTTGCATCCTCATAGTTGCACTACTAGCGCCGCTCTTGCGCGGCTGACACGAAATCTGAATAGACATCATCTTTCAGATGTAGAAACACAGTTACCAACTTTCGTTAATGTCGAACAACTCCTTGGTGTGATTTATTTTTCCCGACAGTATTGTTTGATTTGTTTGCAAGTATATGTTTCCCGAGGAGTGTGCTACCCTGAAACGTTTGGCTTACAATTTTCTTATTTTTTCAGTTCTCAGGAATATAAATAATTTCCCATTCGACCTTTCATAAGAAACTTCCTCTACCTATTCTACTTTGGTCATTAATAAACTTTATTTTCATTGCTTGTTTCTAGATTTGGGTCCGGCCCGATAGCTGAGTGTTCAGCGTGACGGATTGCAGTCCTACGGGCCCGGGTTCGATTCCCGGCTGGATCGGGGATTTTTCTCCGCTCAGGGACTGGGTGTTGTGCTGTCGTTTCATCCCCATCCGGGGCGCAGGTCGCCCAATGTGGCGTCGAATGTAATAAGACCTGCACCAAGGCAACCGGACCTGCCCCGCAAGGGGTCTCCCGTTCAATGACGCCAACGCTCATTTCCATTTTCTAGATTTTTTTATAATATTTCGATTATTTCTTAAAAAGTATTGTTGCTCATAACCTTACTTTCACCGTTCAGCTTCCAAACTGCATAGCAGACTGCTCTCCCTACACACGCAGTTTTGGGGCTGACGTCTAAGCACAACAGATGAGACTCAGCATGCAGTAAACCGCCAGGAGCGCTGCAGAAGTGTCGCTTGTCCGGAGCAGACAAGGAAGTGGATGTTGCGAAAGGAGCTTTACACGGGATTGTGCGCCACCGAGTCACGAGCCGTCACACAAAGCGCAGAGTCGTCACGCACAGTGCTTGGCAAACCAGCGCGGACCACGTGCTTAGCTAGAGGAACCTCTGCTCTGCCGGATGAACCCGGACTGACAACGCCGCCGTCGGGTTTTATAACGTACAGCATGGTGCCTTGTAAGAAATGTTGACTTCAGGCAAACTGCACAACAAACGTTGTGTTATAACTAATAGAAATGGAAGCAAAATGTAACCGACTGCTATGTTATTTATTATGCAACGTACGAGGGGCTATTAATAAGTAGTGCAACACATTTTCGTTCTGAAAGCAGGATGGTTTTTCTTCAAGATTCCAATACACCATATTATTCTCACTCTTTTGCCTACAAAACCCTAATTTTCATCATTATCTCCGTTCAATGAGACGGCCTTACGCCTCTTTACTGGGAGGGCCGTATGCACGCATGGTACCACTCTACTGATCGACGTCGGAACCAACGTCTTGCTGCATCAATAACGTTCCCGTCATCCACGTACCGCTTCCAGCGGAGTACACCCTTCATTGGGCCAAACAGATGGAAGTCGGAAGGTGTGAAAATCGGGCTGTAGAGTGGATGAGCAACGAGAACAGTCCAATGAAGTTATATGAGTTCCTCTCTGGTATGCCGACTTGTAGGAGGCCTCGCGTTGTGATAGAGAAGGAGAACTTCGTTTGCGTTTTTGAGGCGACAAGCACCCTGACATCGTAGCATGTAGCGCAATACACTTCAGAAATGATCGTTGCACCATGAGGGAGGACATCAAGCAGAATAACCCCTTCAGAGTCTCAGAAGACCATCGCCATTTCACTGGCTTAAAGTGCGATTTTGAGCTTTCTTTCCAAAGAAGAGGTAGTGTGGCACCACTCTATGGATCGTCGTTTTGTTTTCGGTTAGAAATGATGAACCCATGTTTCATCGGCTGTGACGATGATCGACAGAAATTGGCGCCATAAGCCTCGTAACGTGCAAGCAATTCCGCGCAGATAGTCCTTCATTGCTCTTTATGGTTTCTATAAAGCGGAGAGGAGCCCCGTACGCGCACGCGTATGACTACACCAACAAATGGACGAATGTGTCAGCACTACCAACAGAGACATCCAGTTGAGCAGTGAGGCGCTTCATTGTGATACGTCGATCCTGTCGAATGAGAGTGTCCGCACGTTCCAACATTGCAAGAGTCAAGCTCTGTGCGGCTGACAGGCACGCGGGAGATCGGACAAATTTGCGCGACCTTCTTGGGATGATGCCGACACCTCGCCCAACGACTCATCGTACTTTTGTTCTCTGTCAGGCCTCGGTACACATTCTTCAAACGCATATGAATATCTGTGATGCTCCGGTTTATCGCTGAAAGCAGCTCCAAGACAGCTCTCTGCTTGGAACACATCTCCGTTACAGACGCCATTTTCAGGGCTACGTATGGCGATGCCACCCATCGAAACCTTATGAAACTTTAGGAGCTAAGGAGGAAACATTTCACGATGTTCCACAACAAATTCTACATTTTTTCATCCGAAACTGGTCGAGGAAAAAATGTGTGGCATTACTTATAAACACCCCTCACAAAAACTACAAAAATAGGAATGAGCAAAACAGTAATGGAAAGTTTTGTAGACAGCGCAGTGCTAAGAAACGTTTGTGGTGAACTTCAGATTGAAACTGATATGAAATACTAATTAAAACAAGTCTACTTTCATCGTTACATGTTAACCTTCGTCTTAAATCTCTTAGGTCTCCAAACCTAGTAGGACATAATAATAATAATAATAATAAACCCCGTGGAGGCCTGAGAAAAGAAAAGGCCCCCGGTACGTTCTGCCAGTCGTAAAAGGCGACGAAAAGAACAAACCACTAATAGGGCTGACCCCCCTCTTAGTGTGATTAGTTGGTTCAGGACAGAACTAAAGAAGCCTCGGACAAGCGCCGTCATGGTCGGGGACGACGTTTGAACCCTATGCCCGCCCACAATGGTAACGACACTGCTAGCCAACTGGAAAATCATTTAAAACCAAATAGAGGTGTTTTGCAGGATATGCTTCCTGCTACCATCCTAGAAGGAAAACAAAGACAGAGGATGAGAAGGCCAGATGAAGTTAACCGACACCGCATGTTCTGTTATTACCAAGCAACAAACCTAGGAACCAACGCAACTGGATGCATATCACAAGTATACACAACATTTATTACCAGATACCCAGAATTAAAATTTTTAACAGAACAACGACCAGCTGATCAGATCCGTGTAATAATCAAAAATAACAGGATACCCCATTCAGAATTAGAAAACATCAAACAACAAGTACAACAAATACTGGAACAAAATAATGTGCAACCAGAAGAAGAAGAAAATACAGTAATGGACTCAAACATCCCAGAGCAAACAAACAAAGAACAACACGCATCAATTAAACAATCAGAGGAAAACGAAATCTTAAGACAGCCACCAGAACAAGCACAAATAGAACACGAAGTGACACACATGTTAGATATAGAAGAAAAATTTCAGCTGACATATATAGAATACAAAGACACAAATACAGACATTAGACCTTTGTTGCATAGACCACCAAATAACCCACAAGTCGAAACAACAATAAAAACTATCAACACAATCATACACAACAAAATAAATGAAAACACAACTATGGAAGAGTTACAACTACTGGTTTATATAGGAGCACTCACTACACTAAATATACACACTAGGCAGAGATCAGAACCAACCAACACACAGAAGAAACCCACAAAACCAGCATGGCAACACAGGCTACAGATCAGAATAGAAAAACTGAGAAAAGACATCGGACAGCTAACACAATTTATAAGAAATGAAATATCAGAAAAGAAAAACGAAAAAGGTTAGTTAAAATCTCACAACAAGAAGCGATAGAGCAATTAGATGAAAAGAAGCAGAAACTACAAGCATTGGCCAAACGAATTAGATGATACAAAAAAAGTGAAAATAGAAGGAAACAAAACCAAACATTCAACACAAACCAAAAGAAATTTTACCAGACAATAGATAACAAACACATTAAAATAGACAATCCACCAAACATAACAGACATGGAACACTTCTGGAGCAACATATGGTCAAACCCGGTACAACATAACAGGCATTCACTGTGGATACAAGCAGAAACAGACACATACAGGATGATACCACAAATGCCTGAAGTGATAATTTTGCAACATGAAGTCACCCAGGCAATTGATTCTACTCACAATTGGAAATCGCCTGGAAAAGATAAAATAGCAAATTTCTGGCTAAAGAAGCTCACCTCAACACATTCACATCTAACTAAATTATTTAAGTTACATTGCAGACCCATACACATTCCCTGATACACTTACACATGGAATAACTTATCTGAAACCTAAAGATCAAGCAGACACAGCAAACCCAGCTAAATATAGCTCCATAACATGCCTACCAACAATATATAAAATATTAACTTCAGTCATTACACAGAAATTAATGACACATACAACACAGAACAAAATTATAAATGAAGAACAAAAAGGCTGTTGCAAAGGAGCACAAAGATGTAAAGAGCAACTGATAATAGATGCAGAGATGACATATCAAGCTAAAACTAAACAAAGGTCGCTACACTATGCATACATTGATTACCAAAAAGCTTTTGATAGTGTACCCCACTCATGGTTACTACAAATATTGGAAATATACAAAGTAGATCCTAAATTAATACAGTTCCTAAACATAGTAATGAGAAATTGGAAAACCACACTTAATATCCAAACAAATGCAAATAATATCACATCACAGCCAATACAGATTAAGCGTGGGATATACCAAGGAGACTCATTAAGTCCTTTCTGGTTCTGCCTTGCTCTGAACCCACTATCCAACATGCTAAATAATACAAATTATGGATACAATATTACTGGAACATACCCACACAAAATCACACATTTGCTATACATGGATGATCTAAAACTACTGGCAGCAACAAACCAACAACTCAACCAATTACTAAAGATAACAGAAGTATTCAGCAATGATACAAATATGGCTTTTGGAACAGACAAATGTAAGAAAAATAGCATAGTCAAGGGAAAACACACTAAACAAGAAGATTACATATTGGATAACCACAGCGACTGCATAGAAGCGATGGAAAAAACAGATGCCTATAAATATCTAGGACACAGACAAAAAATAGGAATAGATAATACAAATATTAAATAAGAACTAAAAGAAAAATATAGAAAAAGACTAACAAAAATACTGAAAACAGAATTGACAGCAAGAAACAAGACAAAAGCTATAAATACTTATGCTATACCAATATTGACCTACTCATTTGGAGTAGTGAAATGGAGTAACACAGACCTAGAAGCACTCAATACACTCACACGATCACAATGCCAAAAATATAGAATACATCACATACATTCAGCAACAGAAAGGTTCACATTAAGCAGAAAGGAAGGAGGAAGGGGATTTATCGACATAAAAAACCTACATTATGGACAGGTAGACAATTTAAGAAAATTCTTTCTAGAACGAGCAGAAACTAGCAAAATACACAAAGCAATCACTCATATAAATACATCGGCTACACCATTGCAATTTCATAACCACTTCTACAACCCTTTAGATCACATAACATCAACAGATACGAAGAAAGTAAATTGGGAAAAGAAAACACTACATGGCAAGCATCTGTATCATCTAACACAGCCACACATCGATCAAGACGCATCCAACACATGGCTAAGAAAAGGCAATATATACAGTGAGACAGAAGGATTCATGATTGCAATACAGGATCAAACAATAAACACCAGATATTGCAGCAAGCATATTATTAAAGATCCCAATACTACAACAGATAAATGCAGACTTTGCAAACAACGAATAGAAACAGTAGATCACATCACAAGCGGATGTACAATACTAGCAAATACAGAATACCCCAGAAGACATGACAATGTAGCAAAAATAATACATCAGCAGCTTGCCTTACAACATAAACTTATAAAACAACACGTTCCCACGTACAAGTATGCACCACAAAATGATGAATACAAATTATACTGGAACAGAACCATTATAACAAATAAAACAACACCACATAACAAACCTGACATCATACTCACAAATAAAAAGAAGAAATTAACACAACTAATCGAAATATCCATACCCAATACAACAAATATACAAAAGAAAACTGGAGAAAAAATTGAAAAATACATCCAACTGGCTGAGGAAGTCAAGGACATGTGGCATCAGGATAAAGTTGACATTATACCAATTATACTACCAACTACAGGAGTCATACCACACAATATCCACCAGTGCATGAACTCAATACAGCTACATCCAAACTTATATATACAACTACAGAAATCCGTAATTATTGATACATGTTCAATTACCCGAAAGTTCCTAAATGCAATACAACATATACCGTACAGTTAAAAGGAAGTCACCCTTGATCAAGGTCCACGTCACTTTCCATTTTTGACCAGACATAACGTCTAAGAAAAGAAAGAAATAATAATAATAATAAATGAGAATAATAATAATAAAACATTCACAAGGCATACACCAGTCAGTTTTAGAGCGGAACTCTTTGTTACAAAACACTCTATTTAAGGGCCTTTGTACTTGAACCAGAATTAGATTTTATTTTAGAAGACACCATGAACAGTTCTTTTCGAATATTTCTTTACGAAGGCAAAAGCAAAGCGACTTACTTCTTTATCCGTGGTTCACATAAATCTCTTCAGGCGAGTACAGTCTTCTACTTCATGTAATAACATTAGCTCCTGGCACTGTATACTGGATATATTTTATAACTTTGATGAACTTGGTTCCCACTGACAGTGAAAGGTAGAATCATACTTAGCATATACGTGACTGATCTCTCGTCATACAAGTAATTTCCATTCTTCTCCTAATTACGTATTCTACCTCGAAGCTATACGCAGTTTTTTCTGACAACCTGTTAACGTCTCGATGCATTTAATAGTGCCTGCTGTATGTTAAGGCAATCAGAATAGTTTTTTGCTGTTTATCGATACACGTACAAAGATAATGTGCAGCAGATGTTGTCTACTGCATCTCTCTGTTGGCTGATCTGCTATGCTCGTGGAAATTATACTAACATCCGTGAAAATTGCAACAACCAGAGAGAATGGTTCGAAGGAATTCAAACTGCGACGATGTGTACAGTAGCTTACTAAGAATAAGTGATTAAGGATAGAAGGAAGATGTCACAGATATAGGCTGAGTAGAACCCTCTGGTGTGAGCAAAAAGGTCAGTTTTACGTCAAGCTCAGAGTCTGAAGGACCTAGAAATGCACTGTCAAATTCCACTGTATCCCGTTGACGAACAAATGGTTCGATATCAGCATGTGCGTGTTATCGAACGGGGCCAATTAATAGGTATCCGGGAAACGAGTTCAAAATCTGAAAGCATTGCTCGCACGAGATAAGTTACCACAGCAGTGATACCGAAGGGCGGTACGCAGTGACAAATGGTTACTGAATCACGGAATGTGTACCGTGCAGGCTGTACACTGGAGCTGTGCAAAGGGTGTACATCTGTATGTGTTGACATTTCGATATAGATCTGGGCTGCTAATGCGAGTACCACTACGTCGACTTCCGTTATCCTCAAACGACAAACGTTTCTCACTGTAATGGACACGTGGAGGTCGTCATTGGCGTTATCAGTGGCAAAATGTACTTGTTTCGGAGGCGTGGCTCCAACCGGTTTTACAGTGATTGCTGCAGATTTTTACGACATTTCGGCAGTGACCACCATTTGGTACCTTGCAGTATTGAATGTCGTAACGCGTAAATGACGTTGTCCTACATCTGAGTGCCCTACCACATACTAGGGCTGTAGGTAAACTATCGATATATCGATATTTTTCCCAAGATAATATCGATATATGATGGCGAAATTTTTCTACCGGTATATCAATATCGAAATGGCAGTATTGAATGCCAGTATTTTTATTTTATATTATATTTTTCCACAATTTTCGATAAATATTTGAATTTGTTCTTTTGAAATTGTAGTAGAACATAACTTTAATTTCACTGTGTGACGGAGCTTTCATCAAGTCCAGTCTTTCTCTTTGACAGTGTGAAGCAAGTATAGATGGCACCGAGAAGAAGTCCAAATGCTCTGGGGGAGAAGGAGTAGGGGGGGGGGGGGGGGTGGGGGAGCGGTGTGAATGGAATAACAAGACATCCGATGTGAAGAAATAACACTGCAGTTGCATGAAAAAAACAATTTTACCGCAACTAGTGTGCTATTTCTTCACATCGGCATCCTGCAGAAACAGCTGCCGAAACTGATGAAAAATATCTAAATGCAAGACTGGTCTTTGCGGTGGGCAGAAACGTGTGAGACTAAATGCTGACGTAATCGGCGATCGGTGCTACCAACAGAAACTGCAACGTTTAGCTTCACCACGCAGTTATGACACTACAAGTAGTAGGTCTCTGGCATCAAATCAAAAAGAAGGGAAGTCGACATGAAGTGTTCCACAAAAATTCGATAATTGACGAAACCGAACGACGGATCCATCGGACACCTTCTACTGTACCACTTACGTGCAGTTACCAATGTTAGCAAAGTGGTTATCGCCAAGGGTGAACATGCACCGTTTCCCTTTCATTCTTCCTCTGAGGTGGACAAGCGGGCTGGTTCAAAAATGGTTCAAACGGCTCTGAGCAATATGGGACTTAATATCTGAGGTCATCAGTCCACTAGAACGTAGAACTACTTAAACCTAACCAACCTAAGGACATCACACACATCAATGCCCGAGGCTGTATTCGAACCTGCGACCGTAGCAGCAGCGAGGTTCCATACTGAAGCGCCTAGAACCGCTCGGCCACATCGGCCGGCTAAGCGGGCTGGAAGTTTGTTGATGTACAGAATATTTAATGATAAATTAATATTTAAATAAAACCGGCAGTGTATTTTCAATGTGCAGCCGATATTTTTTTGAGTGGTGCGTCGATATTTTTTCAGTCTATATAGTGATAATTTTTTTTGGACATATCGAGGGACGATAATGACAAAAATATCGATGTATCGTATTCCCGATATTTTTAAAAATATCGACAATCCTACGCATGCAGTATCCCTGCTACGAATTGAGGACAATATGAATTGCAACAGCCAGATTGGTGAAGTTTTAGTGCTCGAGATACTGCCGCCCGGTTGGGTAACTCTGATTATCGTATTTCATTAGTGCAATGGCCGGATACAAGTGTTAAGGAATGTACGAGACTTGTTCTTCACCGACCAACAGATTCAACTTACATGGCTCACAGTGAACGTATCTGCAACGTTAATGGGGTGTAACTTATTCGTCACGATATTCCTGCGTTTATTCTTCTTCGTGGCCATTATTACAGACCGCACGGAACATTCAGACATAACGTAATTGTGAGCGTCCCGAATTGGCTGCAGAACGAAGATGGGCGTGGCTGACTAGTCGAGCGAGATGGCAACAGTCGTCTGTCTCGCTGGAAAGTGAGGGATACAGTGTGCGGGCCAGCACTGACAAAGCGTGTGCTGAACCAGAGCGTCTGGTCGTTGCCGTGAACCTTACCGTCCGAGACTGCACGTGGTGGCTGCCGCTAGCTAATGATACCGAATCACCGAGCCACGACAGATGTAAGCAGCACACGTTAAAATTTACTTAGGAATTTAATAACTACCATAGGAAAAATATCACAAGTGTATTTAAGATGTCATTTGATGACACACTTCCCGTAGCAGCGGATAATACATGAATATTTGATCAATATAAAAAAGCTGAAGCGTTTATTTGTTATTATTATCAACTGCTTGTTTTTAAAGTACGTCAACAACAAATTACAACAGGAAATTATGGAAAACCATACAGACTATTAATGTTAAACATTGTACTTCTATCAAAAGCAGGATTTATTTGTCAAGGTCCGTCTCGATCACATAAATTGTACAATTGACAGTTACCGGTTTCTGCTTTTACCATCTTCAGATCCGTCACACTGCAATGTACCTACAACAGATAAAGCCTATGTTCGATAAGGAACTTGAGCTATCAGTAATCGAAATGTAACCTGCATAACACTGTGTGCGTGTTGTATGAGTGTCAGTTTCACTGTCATTGAAGCCTGAAAAACTTAAAACTAACATTTGGATAGGGTATCTGACTGCGTATTTGAATAAGAATTTACAAGTGATACAAAATCTGGCTTGTGTAACGGAATTTACTGGATTAGAGTACATGGTAGATGACTGCCTTTTTTCAAGTGGTTTACAGCAGTTCGCAGCACCTTGCAGCAGCAGCGGCTAAAGCTTATTGTTACTAAGAATGACTTTAATAAAAACGAGATTGCTTGGGTCTTGTTAACTACTAAATAACTTCTAAGAAGGAATTTCATAAATTAAGTCTATTTGAAAACTTCAGAGATCATCATGATCAATAACAGTTTGACAAGTATTAATAATGGCGAAATGCCTGGCAATGACAGATTAACAGATTATTTCAACTTGAAAGTTACATTAATATTTAATAACCACAGGATATTTATGGATTAGATGTGGAGAATAATAATTATTATTTAGAGTATAAGGAGGCTTCTTTAAGTGACAAGCAAAACATGGTTTTATTGCAAATTCGGACTAACAATCACGAGCCTAACCCTGCAATTACGCTTTACGCTATGCTTGCGAATTTTACCTTGAATTCCATATTCAAGCGTAGTTAAGCCATCTAAATCTCTGCTGGCCATATTAATAAAATCAGGCCTTGAGTGTGGTAAGATTTGCAATCACCGACGTGGGGTCGGCGTGACACGTCTTCTGTCTACGAGCTCTCGACCAACACTGCTGAAATTTTACTCATGCAGACAGACCTCGTCTCATAACAATGCTTAGAATGCTCCCATTTTTCGCCCTCAGATTGTTACTCTCGATATCTAAGTGCTTATTTATTTCCGATCTTACACAATGCGAACAAAAGCCTTAAGTTGGCTATATTGTTTTCGATACTTATTACATATTTAATGAATGTAATGGAGAGTTCTGACACACTGCTCACAACATACAGAAAAACAATGGTGTAGCGACCTAAATTCAGTTAGCTGAAGCAACTTCTACAACAGATCTAGTGATAAGCAAGAAAAATAAAAAGAGTGACATTATTGACAACCATGCATACCAGCCATACATATGATAAAATATTCTGGTGAAAGTACCACGTCAGTATCTGTATATCTAGGTACAGAATAAGTGCTACTAATAACCTATGTTCGTTCTCTATTTATATAAATAAGTGAGGCCAATAGAGGGCATTAATGTTACGGTACATGAGTAACCAGTTTCGTAAATTTCATAGTTAAACTGCTGTATGCTTAGTCATTAATTAAAATTATTTCATGTGGCAAAAAGTGCGACTGACAATGAAACAAGAACTGACATACAGTATGTGGTAATAAAATCCATACTTAAAAATTCACGTAAAACAAGTAAAGAGTGATAATATGCAGTAACACCTAACTGTGTAAAATTCAGAATCAAAAATTTAAAACTAGCATCACATCTATAAATCGAATCCTTAAGCACGAAAAACAGTTCAAATGGTTCAAATGGCTCTGAGCACTATGGGACTTAACATCTGCGGTCATCGGTCCCCTAGAACTTAGAACTAATTAAACCTAACTAACCTAAGGACATCACACACATCCATGCCCGAGGCAAGATTCGAACCTGCGACCGTAGCGGTCGCGCGGTTCCAGACTGTAGCACCTAGAACCGCTCGGTCAGCCCGGCCGGCCTTGATGGAGATGAAATCGACTTGTCCATGCCTGGTGCAGGGGTAACGGCATCCACCTACTCCTATGTTTCTATTTTGTTTGTGAAGTGTTGAGGTGGACCTACATCAATCATAATAGCAATACGAAGTACAAAATAAGTAGAACAATTTTTTATATACGGCGGAACACTTATGAGAAATTCGACATATGCGACACATGTATTGTGCATTCTCATTATGAATTGTTCTGGTGAAGCGTACCGTACCCTTCTTACATTTTTTCATAGCACCTTAATCGGTGATCCTCGATATTTTCATCTCTGATTGCAGTTTTAGCACTACTTCGATATGGATCATCTTAAATCTGCGGCACTTACATTAATTGTTGAAAATGGAACAGAATACTATTTGCGAACCCTTATCGTCTTTGTGTGGGCTACCGTCAACTTTACGTTAATTGTTGAAAATGGAAGAGAAGACTACTTGCGAACGTTTATCGTCTTTGAGTGTGTTACCGTTAA
Organism: Schistocerca serialis cubense; assembly: GCF_023864345.2. Lineage (NCBI taxonomy): Eukaryota > Metazoa > Arthropoda > Insecta > Orthoptera > Acrididae > Schistocerca > Schistocerca serialis. The sequence continues at coordinate 218,360,730 of NC_064646.1, read as the reverse complement.
CCTTACATTAATGGAAGAGAAGATTACTGGCGAACCTTTATCTTCTTTGGTTGTGTTACCGTTAACCCTTTACTGCCCTAGCAGTTTCTCCCTGACACCATCATTTCATTAATTTTTCTCAAGTATCGGTGCTTTTCGCATGAAACCACGGGTGCTATTGCAAGTCAGAGACTTATAGTGGTAAAAATGAAGTACTTAAACGTTTGTAGTGCACTGCAACAGTCAACTAGAGCGTCCAAAGCAACAGGCAGACTGCGCGATAATTGAGCTACTTGATTGTAGGAGAAAATGACGCGCCTTTTTCTTTATATATTGGACGTATTGAGGAAACCATTGACAGTAAAAGGAAGTATATCTAAGTTACTGTAACGTAAATCTGGGTTTGTGCTGCTGTTTTCATGAGTATTATCGAAATGAAACCACTGGGATAGTATGTAGTTGTGATAGAAAATTCATCAAATTTAAGGTCCGTTTTTGCTTGTTATTTAGGCCTATATTTTGTGTTACGATTTATGAGTTCACGGAAGTTTCGAGATGTGGAATTTTGTCTAGGAAAAGCGCGAAGTTGGTTTCAAAAGGTCACATCAAATGATAGGTGGTTGAGAACTGTATGTGTCAGTGTTTCCAAAGTCAAACCACCTTCTTAAAACATTTGGTTTTCCCCCTTTTGTCAATTTCATCCTATATTTGTTGCTTATGATCAAAACTTGGCATCAGTTGGCTTCCCTAATATTGATTGAAAATGTCACTTCATGTTGGAACCACACTGAAGCGGGTCAATCAGAGCTGTTTCTTCATTCTCCCATTTATGACGCGTCTTGCGTACTTGTAGTGCCGTTTTTATGTCGTACATTACTCTGTCAAATTAATAATCAGCCTGTGAAGTAGACATGAGCCAATTAGTTTTTTTGTTTTACTCACGTAAGTCTTCCCATTACCCATGTTTGCTGAAAAAGAGCATAGATGAATAAGTGTTCGTGTTTCCACGGATGATCAGAGTTAACAAACACAGCGAGTTTGCCAGCTAAACCTTGTGGGGAGGTATAGCAGAGAGCGAAAGCAGTGCACAGGTCCAAAAACAAATCCTAGGTCGGGATGCTGTTGGAGTGTGGTTGGTCAGACATATGGGACATCTCCTCTCTGCCTGTTACAGTGAGAATCGTTTCGGCCAAGCATGACATTCATTATTCTTGCTGTGAATTGGTAAGTGACTAGATTTGTTCTCTTGAGCTGTGTTATTCGCTTGTGGAGCCAGGTATTTGAACGTGATAGCATAATTTGTAGAACCGCTTAATTCATTCTATTTCAACTCCATTAATTCAATGACGTTTCTTGATACCTTTTCCAATTTTTGTCATTTAATTTCTTGAACTGAGGGTGCTCTGCTCAGATATGAGCTCCTATCACGTGTGGCGTGAGACCGATGCACTATATATAATGAGCTTCTCGTGGCTAATTTTATTATTCATCAACAGATATAACGTGTAGGGAACACATTCATATTGCTTTGACTGGTGTACTTTTGTGTCTGAAATCAAATATACATACACGGAGAATTATCATTTGCTGACTATTTTTTCATTTTTAACAAAATGTTTGCGACCATGCATCCTTTGTTCTATGCCTTTCACTTGCCCTTTCTATTTACTGTTTGCTTGCGTCGATGGGAGTATATCGACTGTTAACAGTTCTCGCACTGCATGAAAGCGCGTTAATTTAAATGGCCCTTGTCCTAGCTCTGGAACATCGATGCCTCGAAAATAACGTTGTTTTCACTTACAGTGATCATTGTATTCTTGCATCTTCGTACTTGTTAAGGAACCCATTAATTAATAAGGAGTTATGAATTGGAATCATAAGATAAATTGTGTGGGCCTGTTCGCACCTTGAAAATCGTGTTTCATAAATGTGTTTTAAAGTTTCGTCCCTAGAAATTCTATATCTGACATTAAAAAATCGTTGCCATCCATGATAAAAAAATCTTCTGACTTTTTAAAAAGATTTTGATACCACACATTCAGCTTCCTATTGATCCACATCCAACTATCTCGGAAAGAGTAATGTTAATAAAACATTAGAATGTCTTTAAAAGGAAGTCATGAGCCGGCCAAGACACGGGCAGTGAGATAATACAGCCCAGTGCCCCCCCTCCTCCCCCCCCCCCCCAAGTCACCATCTGCTGCATGCTTGTATAGATTCGAAAATTATCTGTAGTGCGAAATCACTATTGACTGGTTTGATTGGCCATATTCAAGTATAGGTTGTCCAAAATTAAATTTCCAGTTTCAAAACGCCGTAGAAAGAGAACCACTTCTCAGAATGACATCAAATATGAAGAGCCTATTATTGATGCAGGGAGAAATGTAATGGTACCAAAAGAAATTGATTAACAAATGGCGGCACACGGCTTTCCTCACTTTGCTGTTTCTCGATCTCAACTTGTGGCAGAAAGTGGTGGATAGCATATTGAACATGTCTTGCGCCTGTCTCATGACAATTAGATGTTCTTTTGTTTTTTATGCGGTTTTTGGCCCCATAAGAATTAAAATTCAGTGTCATTTGGCTTTTTATACGGTTTTTGGCCCAAGAAAATGAAAAACCGATTTTCGCCACCGATGTGGTATGCCTTGCCGCGCCTATCAGTAGCCCGACTGTTGACTGTGCAATGCGCGTTGAAAATGTGGATAGTGTAATGTACAACTCTTATTGAGATTCGTCTGTCATTTGTAGCCGACCCCAGTTACACTTAGGTGCTTACAGCGCCATCTGTTGGGAAAATTTTCGTTACTTTTTTTTTACGACGTTCCCCCTGCTTCAATAAAATTCTGGGCAAATCTGACGACATTATGAGCAGTGGTTCTCTTTCTATGGCGTTTCGAAACTAGAACTTCAATTATAGACACTCCGTATATTAATGGTGTTTGCTGAATACAAGCGTGACACGCTGTGAATGCGACGCATGAGGGAACGCATGCTACTCAGCAGTACAAGTCAAATTAACGAGTAGTAATACAGTACATCTTTTTTCTTGTCCAGTTTCAGCTGATAAAATGTGGGGTATTTTGTGGGACATCGTGGAATATTCACCCTTCAGCTCTTGTACATTCGTAAAGTTCCGGTACGTGGCTGCGCTATATGTAGCCTTAGAAATGGCATCTGCAGTGGAGGTGCGTTCCATGGAGAGAGCTGAGTTTCTTTTGGCGGAAAAAGAGGGCATCACAGACATTCAAAGGCGCTTGCAGAATGTCTGCGGAGACCTGGCAGTGAACAGAAACTCAGTGAGTTGTCGAATGATTCGCCTGTTACAATCACAACAACGTAGCACAAATTTGACTGATCTCCTGCGTGCCGGCGGGCCACACACAGCTGTGTCGCCTGCAGTGTTGAAACGCGAGGACATTCTCGTTAGAGGTGATCGACGGATAAAAATCAATCTGGATGTCACAGACGTCTGCGTACCCAAAAGGAGGTCACAAAACTTCACTGGAATGTTCTTCCTCATCCATCTGTTTGGCTCATTGAAGGTTATACTCCACATGAAGCAGTACTTATGGTGGGGAGGTTACTGATGCAGTAAGACATCGACTAGGAGAGTGATACCATGTGAGCATACAAGTTGTTGTGGCGTAGCAAGACAGCCACGCCACGGAAGTAGCCGAAAGGCACGCGTTTAGTTCACGCAGGCAAGAGTTAGGTCTGTAACAGGATACGTAATGAATGCTATAAAGAAAAGTACGTAGCTTCTGGAATATTTAACTTTAATCCATCCTTGGTACATCGCTATTGACGATATAAGTGAGACTCCATAGATACATGCAATGTTACTAATGGCGCCTTGCTAGGTCGTAGCCATTGACTTAGCTGAAGGCTATTCTAACTGTCTGCTCGGCAAAGGAGCGAGGCTTCGTCATTGTAGTCGCTAGCTACGTCGTCCGTACAACTGGGGCGAGTGCTAGTCAGTCTCTCGAGACCTGCCTTGTGGTGGCGCTCGGTCTGCGATCCCTGACAGTGGGGACACGTGGGTCCGACATGTACTAATGGACCGCGGCCGATTTAAAGCTACCACCTAGCAAGTGTGGTGTCTGGCGGTGACACCACACAAGTCCCCTGTATGGTGGCTGAGGCCGTCACATTGAACAGAGATTCCCGCGAAAAATACACTCATCCTCATAAATTGAGGATAATTGCAGAATTTGGTGCCACACAACGTGGCACTACACAAAACTGGCGCTAATAGCATAGGCACATAGGGAACACATGTGACACAGATCTGTAAGTTGAGAAAACCGTCCCGAAACACATGTGCTACAAAACGCCACTGTTTCCTGCGCGTGTATCCCGACATCAATATGGGATATGATCACCATGCACATGTACACAGGCCGCACAACGGTTGGCATGCTCTGGATCAGGTGTCGAGCAGCTGCTAGGGTATAGCCACCCATTCTTGCACCAGTGCCTGTCAGAGCTCCTGAAGTATCGTAGGGGTTTGAAGACGTGCAGCGATACGTCGACCGAGAGCATCCCAGACGTGCTCGATGGGGTTTAGGTCTGGAGAACTCCATTCGCTTGATATCTTCTGTTTCAAGGTACTCCTCCTCGATGGCAGCTCGGTGGAGTTGTGCGTTATCATCCATCAGGAGGAAGGTGGACCCATTGCACCCCTGAAAAAGCAGACATACTGGTTCAAAATGATGCCCCGATACACCTGACATGTTATGGTTCCTTTGTCAAAGACATGCAGGGGTGTACGTGCACCAATCATAATTCCACCCCACACCATCAAACCACGACCTCCATACAGGTCCCTTTCAACGACATTAAGGGGTTGGTAGCCGGTTCATGGTTCACGCCAGATGAAAACCTGGCGAGAATCACTGTTCAGACTATACCTAGACTCGTCTGTGAACATAACCTGGGACCACTGTTCCAATGACCATGCGTTGTGTTCTTGAAACTAGGCTTTACGGGCTCTTCTGTGACGAGGGGTCATTGGAATGCACCTTGCAGGTCTCCGGGCGAATAAACCATGTCTGTTCAGTGTATGTAGACTGTGTGTCTGGAGACAACTGTTCCAGTGGCTGAGATAAGATCCCGAGTAAGGCTACCTGCAGTACTCCGTGGCCGTCTGTGGGCACCGATGGTGAGATATCGGTCTTCTTGTGGTGTTGTACACTGTGGACGTCCCGTACTGTAGCGCCTGGACACGTTTCCTGTCTGCTGGAATCATTGCCATAATCTTGAGATCACACTTTGTGGCACACGTAGGGCCCATGCTACGACCTGCTGTGTTTGACCAGCCTCCAGTCGCCCTATTATTCTACCCTCCATAACACCATCAATATGTGTTCTTTGAGCCATTTTCAAAACAGTCACCATTAGCACGTCTGAAAACGTCTGCAGACTCACTCGCTGCACCCTACTCTTACATGCACCACCACACCTCTGTGTATGTGGTCTGCTGCCAGCGCCACCGTGCGACGACCGCAGGTCAAATGCACCGTATGGTCATACCTCGAGGAGATTTAAACCCGAAAACCGCCCACCACAGCGTTGTTTCACCATGTATCAGCATTATCCTTAATTTATGAGCATGAGTGTAGTTTTTTGTAGACAAAAGAGTGGGGAAGAATTTGGTGTAATTGAATCCTGAATAAAACCAACCTGCTTTCAGAACGAATGTGTTGCAGTAGTTATTGATCACCCCTGATATATTTATTAGTGTGGAACACGACCTTGATAATTAGTAAATGTGACGTTGGAGGGTGTGCATGTTGCTCAACAGTATATGTCCAAATTTGAACTATACACCTACTTCTATCTGACGTCCTGGCTCAGGGTCCCCTTTTTTGTATCCAACAGTCGAAAATTAATTCCTATCCAAACATTTATCTCTTAAATCAGTCTTTTAAATGTTCAGATGGAGTTCTTTTCGAAAAGGGAGGTAATTTTTTTGTAAATACTGAGAGAGGTCAGTGATAATGAACGTAATAAAGAGATAAAAGTACGTGAAGGGTTCCTGTCATCGTGACATTTGTCCTTTTCTCGCGAAGCCAGCGGCGGCAGCAAGAGGCCGGGCAGAGCTGCGCGCTGTGTGGAGGCAGGGTGTCGGCGACATGGGCGAGGCCGCCGCGGCTGACGTCAGCTTCTGTCTGGCTCAGCGGGACGGCCCTGCCGGCGCCTCCGCGGCCACTCCAGCACTCCGCGCGCGATGCAGGACGGATAAGAACCCAGCAGCGAGCCGCGAACACCCGGTAACGCCTCATGGATGGCTCCAGCTACTGTGTATAGCGTAGTAGTCACCACTACGTAATGTAGTACAGTGTTGCGAAGTCCCAATCGCGTAACAACTTCGTCACCTGTGTCAACTGTGCAGTTTCAAAGCAATAAAAATTAAACACGTCTGATTTTTGGCAGGACATTACGTACTCAGTCCAGTCACATTAATGCGTCTACCTGCCAAAAGCCTGAATAACCACGTTTTACAGTGCAGACCGCTGTGATACGCAGAGGAATTGAGTGAGTGGGGTTCGCGAAGGTAGCGAGAGGCATGCAGTTTCAAAGCAATAAAAATTAAACACCAGTCTGATGTTCGGCGGGACATTACATACTCAGTCCAGTCACATTAATGTGACCACCTGCCAAAAGCTTGAATAACCGCGTTTTACATCGCAGACTGCTGTGATACGGAGAGGAATTGAGTGAGTGGGGTTCACGAAGGTAGCGAGAGGGATGCGATGTCATGCCAACTCCAGTCCTCTGACCAGCTGCACTAGGTTTTTCGGTTGAGGATCCATGGTGCGAACAGCCCAGTCGGGGTGGTTCCACAGATTCTCGATTTGGTTTAAATTCACGGAGATTTGTGACCATGGGAATGCGGTAAACTCACCCTAGTGCACTGCGAGTTGTGTTACATGTTACATTGTCCTGCTGGTAAATGCCATTATGATGAGGAGAAAGAAACTGCATTCGGGGTAGACATGGCCCCCACGAATTGACATACATTTGTATTGATCCGTTGTGCCCTTCATAATAACGAAATCACACAGGAAATGCCACAAAATCATTCCCCAGCCTATAATGCTCCCTCGATGTTTGCTTACAGGAGTCTCACGCTGTACGCACTAACAGCCATCTGTCTGATCGAGCATAAAACGTGATTCATCCGAAAAGGCCACCTATCAGCACTTACCGGACGACTATTTGCGGTTTTGGTGTGCGAATTCGAGCCTTTGTCACTAAAGAACAGCAGGGGTACATGAGCCAGGCACATGTTGCAGAGGTCGATATCGGTTCACTGAACGGTCCTGGAGCAGATAAGGCTGGTAGACTCCTGCTTCATCTGGATGGTCAGTTGCTCGACAGTTGCACGTCTATTCGCCTGTAGGCATGTCCATAGCTCTCCTTCACTCCTGTCATCTGTGTCCCTTGGTGCATCATTGTTACCTTGGCGCCCATTTTGGATGGCTCCATTTCGCCATGCGTGGTATACTTTAACCAAGGCAGCACGTGAACAGTTTACATACTTAGGCATTTCAGAAATGCTTCCACCCTGGACATGAAAACCAATAGTAATGCCCTTATGAACGTCAGATAAATCGCTCCATTTCTACATCACGACAACGACTTCACTGTTTTCCATGTTCCCCGATGTGTTTCATATAGCCTCTACTGCTAGTGCGGCCATCACCTGTCTGTGTGTGGTTATCGCATGTTGATGTCGAACACAGGCGGAGGACACATTAATGTGACTATACTGTGTATAAAATGTAACATAAAATATTTAATACTGTAAGTACTGAATATATCTTATTAAATATTTACGTCCTAGTACGTGCAAGAGAAAACGAAACGGCATACTTTCAGGTGTGGTATTTCATGACGCCAGCTGTCAAACAGAAATGGGTTTGTTGTCACTAGTCATTTATTTTTCCAAGTCAGAATAAAAACACGGTTTTGATTGCATTAATTCTCTTTCACTTAATTTGTCATCAGTTACATGCATTTTGAGCGGTACGCAGTCGGTAGCAAATGTACACAAGAAAATACAGCACTGAGAGGCATTAGAAAAGCCTACAAGTGCTCCGCCAACTGCTGGAGGCACCTTATTAGTACACTGTTCTCTCCACAACCACAAAGAATTATCACTGTTATCATTTTCACTGTAATACTTCAACCGCAGAAACTTGCCAAAATCATGAATGCAACTCTCCTGGCCACGTTTGTGCACTATGACTAAAACCTGTATGAAATACACTTGACTAATTAATACCTCAACTTTGATGTCTAATATAGTAATTAAAAAGATCTTAAATAGACGTTTCGCTCTCAACATCAAAATCAAAATTAACTGAGTCGATTGCAGGATAGGTTGCTGATGTATAGAATGGCTATACTATTTGAAATGAAAAGACAGACAGACACACACACACACACACACATACACACACACACACACACACACACACACACACACACACACACACACACACACTCACAGTTGGTCCGCAGCTCGTGGTCTAGTTGCTAGCGTTGCTACCTATGGATCATGGGGTCCCAGGTTCGATTCCCAGCCGGGTTGGGGATTATTCTCTGTCCGGGGACTGGGTGTCTGTGTTGTCCTTATCGTTTCGTCATCATCCTCATCATTCGTGACAGTGGTTAGAACGGATTGTGAAAAAAATTGGACCCTGAAAAAATTGGGACTTTGTATGGGCGCTGACCCCACTCATGAACCATGGACCTTGCCGTTGGTGGGGAGGCTTGCGTGCCTCAACGATACAGATAGCCGTACCGTAGGTGCAACCACAACGGAGGGGTATCTGTTGAGAGGCCAGACAAACGTGTGGCTCCTGAAGAGGGGCAGTAGCCTTTTCAGTAGTTTCAGGGGCAACAATCTGGATGATTGACTGATCTGGCCTTGTAACACTAACCAAAATGGCCTTCCTGTTCTGGTACTGCGAACGGCTGAAAGCAAGGGGAAACTACAGCCGTAATTTTTCCCGAAGTCATGCAGTTTTACTGTATGGTTAAATGATGATGGCGTCCTCTTGGGTAAAATATTCCGGAGGTAAAACAGTCCCCCATTCGGATCTCCGGATGGGGAGTACTCAAGAGGATGTCGTTATCAGGAGAAAGAAAACTGGCGCTCTACGGATCGAAACGTGGAATGGCAGTCCCTTAATCGGGCAGGTAGGATAAAAAATTTAAAAAGGGAAACGGATAGGTTAAAGTTAGATATAGTGGGAATTAGTGAAGTTCGGTGGCAGGAAGAACAAGACTTTTGGCCAGTTGAATACATGGTTATAAATACAAAATCAAATAGGGGTAATGAAGGAGTAGGTTTAATAATGAATAAAAAAATAGAAGTGTGGGTAAGCTACTAGAAACAGCATAGTGACCGCATTATTGTGGCCAAGATAGACACGAAGTCCACGTCTACAACAGTAGTACAAGTTTATATGCCAACTAGCTCTGCAGATGATCAAGAAATTGAAGAAATGTATAATGAGATAAAAGAAATTATTCAGGTAGTGAAGGGAGACGAAAATTTAATAGTCATGTGTGACTGGAATTCGAGGGTAGGAAAAGGAAGAGAAGGAAACGTAGTAGGTGAATATGGATTGGGGCTAAGAAATGAAAGAGGAAGCCGCCTGGTAGAATTTTGCACAGAGCATAACTTAATCATAGCTAACACATGGCTCAAGAATCATGAAAGAAGGTTGTATACATGGAAGAACCCTGGAGATACTAGAAGGTTTCAGATAGATTATATAATGGTAAGACAGAGATTTAGGAACCAGGTTTGAAATTGTAAGACATTTCCAGTGGCAGATGTGGACTCTGACCACAATCTATTGGTTACGAACTGTAGATTAAAACTGAAGAAACTGAAAAAAGGTGGGAATTTAAGGAGGTGGGACCTGGATAAACTGACTAAACCAGAGGTTGTACAGAGTTTCAGGGAGAGCATAAGGGAACAATTGACAGGAATGGGGGAAAGAAGTACAGTAGAAGGAGAATGGGGAACTTTGAGGAATGAAATAGTGAAGGCAGCAGAGGATCAAGTAGGTAAAAAGACGAGGGCTAGTAGAAATCCTTGGGTAACAGAAGAGATAGTGAATTTAAATGATGAAATGAGAAAATACATAAAGGCAACAAGTGAAGCAGGCAAAAAGGAATACAAACGTCTCAAAAATGAGATCGACAGGAAGTGCAAAATGGCTAAGCAGGGATGGCTAGAGGACGAATGTAACGATGTAGAGGCTTATCTCACTAGGGGTAAGATAGATACTGCCTACAGGAAAATTAAAGAGACATTTGGAGAAAAGAGAACCACTTGCATGAATATCAAGAGCTCAGATGGAAACCGAGTTCTAAGCAAAGAAGGGAAAGCAGAAAGGTGGAAGGACTATATAGAGGGTCTATACAGGGGCGATGTTCTTGAGTACAATATTATGGAAATGGGAGAGGAGGTAGATGAAGATGAAATAGGAGATATGATACTGCGTGAATAGTTCGACAGAGTACTGAAAGACCTAAGTCGAAACAATGCCACGGGAGTAGACAACATTCCATTAGAACTACTGACAGCCTTGGGAGAGCCAGTCCGGACAAAACTCTACCATCTGGTGAGCAAGATGTATGAGACAGGCGAAATTCTCTGAGACTTCAAGAAGAATATAATAATTCCAATGCGAAAGTAAGCAGGTGTAGACAGATGTGAAAATTACCGAACCATCAGTTTAACAAGTCACGGATTCAATATACTAACGCGAAATCTTTACAGACGAATGGAAAAACTGGTAGAAGCCGTTCTCGGGTAAGATCAGTTTGGATTCCGTAGAAATGTTGGAACACATGAGGCAATACTGACCCTACGACTTATCTTAGAAGCTAGATTAAGGAAAGGCAAACCTACGTTTCTACCATTTGTAGACTTAGAGAAAGCTTTTGACAATGTTGACTGGAATACTCTGTTTCAAATTCTGAAGGTGGCAGGGGTGAAATACTGGTAGCGAAAGGCTATTTACAATTTGTACAGAAACCAGATGGCAGTTATAAGAGTCGAGGGACATGAAAGGGAAGCAGTGGTTGAGAAGGGAGTGAGACAGGGTTGTAGCCTCTCCCCGATGCTATTCAATCTGTATATTGAGCAAGCAGTAAAGGAAACAAAAGAAAAATTCGGAGTAGGTATTAAAATCCATGGAGAAGTAATAAAAACTTTGAGGTTCGCCGATGACATTGTAATTCTGTCAGAGACAGCAAAGGGCTTGGAAGAGCAGTTGAACGGAATGGATGGCGACTTGAAAGGAGGATATAAGATGAACGTGAACAAAAGCAAAACGAGGATAATGGAATGTAGTCGAATTAAGTCGGGTGACGCTGAGGGAATTAGATTAGGAAATGAGACACTTAAAGTAGTAAAGGAGTTTTACTATTTGGGGAGCAAAATAACTGATGATGGTCGAAGTAGAGAGGATATAATATGTAAACTGGCAAGGGAAGGAAAGCGTTTCTGAAGAAGAGAAATTTGTTAACATCGAGTATAGATTAGGTGTCAGGAAGTCGTTTCTGAAAGTATTTGTATGGAGTGTAGCCATGTATGGAAGTGAAACATGGACGATAAATAGTTTGGACAAGAAGAGAATAGAAGCTTTCGAAATGTGGTGCTACAGAAGAATGCTGAAGATTAGATGGGTAGATCACATAACTAATCAGGAGGTATTGAATAGAATTGGGGAGGAGAGAAGTTTGTGGCACAACTTGGCTAGAAGAAGGGATCGGTTGGTAGGACATGTTCTGAGGCATCGAGGGATCACCAATTTAGTATTGGAGGGCAGCGTGGAGGGCAAAAATCGTAGAGGGAGACCAAGAAATGAATACACTAAGCAGATTCAGAAGGATGTAGGCTGCAGTAGGTACTGGGAGATGAAGAAGCTTGCACAGGATAGAGTAGCATGGAGAGCTGCATCAAACCAGTCTGAGGACTGAAGACCACAACAACAACAACAATTGGCGCTGATGACCGGGTAGTTGAGCGCCAACCAAACCAAACAATATCATCTACACACTCACACGCACACACACAGACACACACACACACACACACACACACACACACACACACACACACACGCACACACCGTGAACCATAACTCAGCCAACAAACATTCCGAGGTTGTTCAAGAGTACGTTTCGTGTACGGTATTTTGGCACATAGGATCCACTTGTGACGGTTTATTTAGTTGGATTACAGTCTGTATACACTATTAACCTCGGTATTGGTCATGCATTAAACAAAGGGAGTGGGTACAAACCCTGCTGCTTCAGCTGCGAGGAGTGTGGCTGGTTTGGTGGTGGTTTTTTGGAAATTTGGAAATTTGTGGTGAGGTCTGTGGGACCAAACTGCTGAGGTCATCGGTCGGTAAGCTTACACACTACTTAATCTAACTTACACTAACGCACGCTAGGGAAGACGCACACACCTATGCCAGAGGGAGGACTCGAACCTCCGACAGGGGGAGCCGCACGGTCCGTGACTAGACGTCTTAGATCGCGCGGCTACCTCGCTCGGCGGTGCGGTTTCTGGTGATGAAGAGGGTGACCGGCCGCTCGCTCAGTGCCGTGAGCCCTGGGAACGCTGCTCTGCAAATATTGAATGGAGGTGTCTCGGGAGCTGGTAAACGCCGGACAAGGCCAGGTTGGACCATTCCCAGAAGTGTTTGTCACGACGACTTGCGATCCCTGGAGTCGCTGTGGAACCGTGGCGGTTCTGGGAACTCCGAAGCCGTTTTGCAAACGCTTAATGAAGATGTGTCGATGTTGTCAAGTATTCTTTATCCATGTATAATAATGGCTGTGGTTCCCAGGCCATCGTTATACCAGGAAGTTCATCTGGGTGGAGCAAGAGAAGCAGCGGGACAGCAGGGAAAAGAATGACTAATGAAAGCTCGTCGCTGAGATTGTTTATGAGACAGTCAGTCGTAAGAGGGCAGAGGTCAAGCAAGAGTTGTGAAACGGAGGACATGAGTGAGAAGAGTGACGAAGACATTGAATGTTGGTTCGGAGTCGGGGCCGATAGTGCAGTTGTGAACATTGTAGCTTCATTCACGGGTGGAACTAAACAATGATGATCGGTCGAAAACTGGAGAACTCGTAGCTTGTGGGTATCATTAACTGTCAGGAAGGACTGGAAATGTCTGAGGGTGTAACAGAGGCTAGTTCAAACTATATTTGTGATAGTGAAAAGGAGCTTTTATTGGACCATATAAATACAGAGACCACAGATGACCTTACTTGTATAAGAATGGAAACGTTTATTGAAGGATATAAATACAAACACTTTCACTTCTAATTTGTACTGCCACATCCCTTTAACTGCTAGTCTTTCCACCTGTAACTGTTAAATGTCTTATGTGCCGCCATTCCTTTTTCACCGACCACCGTAATCTTTGTGTGATGATAGGCTAGGTTTGTGTATAGTGCCTTTATTTCTGCATGGGTTCCCCTACGCTACGATGATCCTTATGAACGGACGCAGGGTGTTTGCCACTGTCAGATGGAGCACTGATTTCTGTTTACAATAATTCCCCTTGTCTCAGGGGGTGAACTTTTCATAGTGAGGATGGCGACCCAAAACAGAATTATTTAGTTATAGGGTTAGGGAGAGTTGGTATTAAAAGCTCCAGAGAGCACCTGACTTGATTAAGGAAGGGACTTGCACACGATCTCTGGCGGCTAGCTACAGAATTATTGTATTTCGTTTGGTTTCTTGCCCCAGTCAGTTCCTTATTTGCATTCCGCTGAAAATAGTGTACAACAGTGCAAATTTCGACAGTAAGTGCTATTTGTCTTGTTTCCGTCCGCTCACAGCACTTGCTGTTGTCAACAGAATCGTACTCTTTAACTCGTTGCCCCTTCCATTAAATACTGCTCTGTTCTCTCTAGGACTTGGTTTCCGTTGTGTGTCAACAACGATCCACAGCTGTACCATCGAGGGGTTTACTGATGATGACCTGTGCGATATGCACCTCGTGTATGGGTTCACTGAATACGAGGCCTGTTCAAAAAATTACGGAACATTGGTCACAAAATTTTTCTACACTTACCTTTTACTTATAGTGCATGGTCTCCTTCGAAATACTTCCCTCCACTATGTAAGTAGGCTGTTTAGGTTTTTTATTGGTAATGCCACCTCTGTATGAAAATCACTGGCTGTGCTGTGTGCAGTCTGTGGCTGCTTTGCATTGTTGTAATACTCGCCATTGTAGTGTTGGGCAGCTGGGCTGTTAACAGCGCGTAGCGTTGCGCAGTTGGAGGTGAGCCGCCAGCAGTGGTGGATGTGGGGAGAGAGATGGCGGAGTTTTGAAATTTGTCGTGAACTGCTATATTTATATATGATGATATCAAGGTAAATACATTAATATCTTTCATTCGCTAACTATCCCTATCAGTAGTTAGTGCCTTCAGTAGTTTGAATCTTTTATTTAGCTGGCAGTAGTGGCGCTCGCTGTATTGCAGTAGCTTGAGCAGCGAAGATTTTTGTGAGGTAAGTGACTTGTGAAAGGTATAGTTTAATGTTACTCAGGGCCACTCTTTTGTAGGGAATTTTGAAAGTCAGATTGCTTTGCGCTAACAAAATATTGTGTGTCAGTTTAAGCACAGTCATTTGTAATTGTTCAAAAGGGGACGTTTCAACCTTTTACTTATAGTGCATGGTCTCCTTCGAAATACTTCCCTCCACAATTGATATAGCGCTCCCAGCGCCGTTTCCATTTCCGGATATAGTCTTGGTACGCCTCTTGCTGCCGGGTTTTCAACTTTGGAAATAAAATTCCGACACCAATAGCCAGGTATGGAGAGTGCGGAGGGTGAGAAAGCACAGTGATTTCGTTTCTTGTGCAATAATCACGCACCAACAGAGATGAATGTGCCGGTGCGTTATCGTGACACAACAGCCAAGAACTGTCTCGCCACATTTCAGGCCGTTTCCGCCATTTTCATGTAACGATCCAAGTGAAAAGTTAAATTCTTCTGCAATCTCTCGGACAGTTAGTCTTCGACAGGTACACACAATTTCGTTGACGTTCCTGACACGAGCGTCGTCGGGAGACATCTTAGGGCGTCCTGAACGAGGGTCATCTTAAACATACGTCCGGTGGTTTTTAAATCCTGTGGATCAATCGTGACACTGAGTATGACTTAAGCACTCCTCACCGTAGGCTTCAGTTGGTTTGTCTCTCTAAAGGTTTTCTTGAGTTTCACGCAAAATTTTATGCACACGCGTTCCTCCTCTAACTCTGCCATTTCGAAATTCGCAAACCGTGCGACGCAACGTTCTGTTCAATACAGCATTGAACAAGA
Organism: Schistocerca serialis cubense; assembly: GCF_023864345.2. Lineage (NCBI taxonomy): Eukaryota > Metazoa > Arthropoda > Insecta > Orthoptera > Acrididae > Schistocerca > Schistocerca serialis. The sequence continues at coordinate 218,345,364 of NC_064646.1, read as the reverse complement.
ACTAAAAGACATATAAGATTTGAACTTCCGGCAGTTACACATTAAACACAGGCATGTGATGATGATGTTTAGGTTGTGGGGTACTCAACTGCGCGGTCATCAGCGCCCGTACAAAGTCCCAACTTTTACACAGTCCAATTCTTTTTCACAGCCCAATGTAGCCACTGTCACGAATGATGATGCTGATGAAACGATGAGGACAACACAAACACCCCACCCACTCCCCGGGCAGAGAAAATAGCTAACCTGGTCGGGAATCGAACCCGGGACCTCGTGATCCAGAGGCAGCAACGCTAGCCACTAGATCACGAGCTGCGGACACACGGGCATGTGCAGGGATGCCAACCCCACTTCGCTCCAACACACCATTGGCGCAATATAACGAATGTTCCGGAACTTTTTGAGCAGACCTCGCCGGCCGGAGTGGCCGTGCAGTTCTAGGCGCTACAGTCTGGAACCGAGCCACCGCTCCGGTCGCAGGTTCGAATCCTGCTTCGGGCATGGATGTGTGTGATGTCCTTAGTTTAGTTAGGTTTAATTAGTTCTAAGTTCTAGGCGACTGATGACCTCAGAAGTTAAGTCGCATAGTGCTCAGAACCATTTGAACCATTTTTTGAGCAGACCTCATACAATGTAAGCGCTATGCCCACACCAACAGCAACCACATCACAGCCCTTCTGCATATGAAGGTTGTTATATTAAGCTAATAATAATAATTTCGTGTGGCTCACTGTCGTGGTGCAAGTCTATGAACCTGACGCCACTTCTGACTTGCGGGTCCATGACCTACCACAATCATCCAACCGAGGAAAGGACACCTGCACATTAACGTGGAATCCGAACCAAGTGTCGTTTCTGTTGACTCATCACATCGGTGAGAGGTTGAAGCGCAGACTGAATTATCCAAGGTCCGACTGGGATTCGATCCCGTGACGTCTTGGTTTCCAGTCAAGCACGTTATCACTTTTTTTTTCCTTCGTCATTTGGTCTGGGCGGATACCACGTGACCCTTCTCAAGTTGATCGTGGAACACTTCACCCAGTTTTTTATTTTATTTTATTTTTTTTTTCATTACACGTTGCCGTCAGAAACCGTGGATTCCTTATACCACAACATTCAGAAGGTATACCTGAAAAAGCCTCTGAAAGTTTTTCTGTGGAGTTCTCGTTCATCATGTTGGGTCGTAACGGGTATAAGTGCAGATATTTCTATTGGTGACTGAGGGAGGTGTGCTAAACGACATTAGATCAGTATTAACTTCATCTGTAGACCGATAATTATAGCTATTAGGAGTAGTATGCTTATAGATTTGTTAGTGCCTCCAAGTACATGTGGCAAGAGCAAGCCATTAATGCTTATTTTATCCCCGGGCAGCAGGTCAAGTATTAAAGTGTACACGCATGGACGAAAACGGTTAATCTATATTCACAGGCATGGTCCACATAGCGGTGCAGCTACGATTGCGCAGGAAACTTCAGGTAGTAAATCATGTGGCGTCTTTGTGGGAAGAAGGTTAGATGCAGAAGATAACTGACATATTGACGTGGGCACATATTAAGGTACCAATGACAAAAAATTTACGTTACATCCAGTATATAAAGGGGGATCACACCCCCTCTCCGTTGTTATAAACGTTTACCTTCGGTGAGCCCACTCGAATCTCACGATCAGAGTGACAAAGATTTCGGTGTGTTCTTCCATATCACCACCGTAAATATCGTGCCGCCTGCTACGCGGCTACCGGCGGAGTACAATCCAAAGCCTCTGTAATGAAAATGCTCATAATAATAGTGAGAGTCGCCCCTTCAGCGGACACACACAGGACGAGTAGAGTCTTCTCGCAGGGTGACCCCGTCACTCAGCGCCCATCACGCAGCGACACCCCCTCCCCCCCCCCCCCCCCCACTTCAGCACCGGAGTGTTTACGAGCACCAACACGTAACGGTGCGGCACTACACTTTTCTGGAACCTTTTCTCGCACATTTATAGTAATGGATGTTTAATCTGTAGAAGAGAAATCGAAATAATTTTAATTTATGACGAGGCTCCAATAACTTTGGACGCTGTTGTTGCTCTTTATGCCGAACGTTTTGCTGATAGAGCATGATCTCGTGCGACTATTTATTGTGTTGTAAAATAATTTAGTGTGACGCTTAAAAAAACTCGTAGAGTAACTCTTATGGGGAACAGCAATAACGGAATTGCAGTTCTAGCATCAGTGGCTCATTATCCACGACAGAGTACTTGAGAAATATCTTACGTCTACATCTACATCTACATCCATACTCCGCAAGACACCTGTCAGAGTGTGGTGAAGGGTACTTTGAGTACCTCTATCGGTTCTCCCTTCCATTCCAGTCTCGTATTGTTCGTGGAAAGAAAGATTGTCGGTATGCCTCTGTGTGGGCTCTAATCTCTTTGATTTTATCCTCATGGTCTCTTCGCGAGATATACGTAGGAGGGAGTAATATACTGCTTGACGCCTCGGTGAAGGTATGTTCTCAAAACTTCAACAAAAGCCCGTTCCGAGCTACTGAGCGTCTCTCTTGCAGAGTCTCCCAGTGGAGTTTATCATCTCCGTAACGCTTTCGCGGTTACCAAACTATCCTGTAACGAAGCGCGCTGCTCTCCGTTGGATCTTCTCTATGTCCTCTATCAGCCCTATCTGGTACGGAACCCACACTGGTGAGCAGTATTCAAGCAGTGGGCGAACAAGTGTACTGTAACCTACTTCCTTTGTTTTCGGTTTGCATTTCCTTAGGACTCTTCCAATGAATCTCAGTCTGGCATCTGCTTTACCGACGATCAAATTTATATCATCATTCCATTTTAAATCACTCCTAATGCCTACTCACAGATAATTTATGGAATTAACTGCTTCCAGTTGCTGACCTGCTATATTGTAGCTAAATGATAAAGGATCTTTCTTTCTGTGTATTCGCAGCACATTACACTTGTCTACATTGATATTCAATTGCCATTCCCTGCACCATGCGTCAATTCGTTGCAGATCCTCCCGCATTTCACTACAATTTTCCAATGTTACAACCTCTCGATATACCACTGCATCATCCCCAAAAAGCCTCAGTGAACTTCCGCTGTTATACACAAGGTCATTTATATATAATGCGAATAGCAACGGTCCTACGACACTCCTCTGCGGCACACCTGAAATCACTCTTACTTCGGAAGACTTCTCTCCATTGAGAATGACATGCTGCGTCCTGTTGTCTAGGAACTCTTCAATCCAATCACACAATTGGTCTGATAGTCCATATGCTCTTACTTTGTTCATTAGACGACTGTGGGGAACTGTATCGAACGCCTTGCGGAAGTCAAGAAACACGGCATCTACTTGGGAACCCGTGTCTATGGCCCTCTGAGTCTCGTGGACGAATAGCACGAGCTGGGTTTCACACGATCGTCTTTTTCGAAATCCATGCTGATTCCTACAGAGTAGGCAGGAATTGCTGGCACAAGTGTTTGGGCGATCTAAAACGTCGCAAATACTATCCTTTCCACACCTCCATGCATCAAGAACTTCATGCGAATGGTTTTCATATTAGACGGGTTCTTACAATTGTGCACTCATACAATTATAAAGAGACCGGCATTCCTTGTGCCGAGTAATGTTCTCCGACGAGTCAACCTTTGCGAACCATGGCGAAGGTAATAGTCACATATGTACTAGTATTACTGGAGTATGGAAAACCCGCACTGGGTTCATGAAGACGAACATCAGCGCCCGTGGTGTGTTACCATTTAGTGCGGTGTCATAGGCGATAAACTGAAGGCACACTGAACAGAGTAACATGTCGTAACTACTGTACGACGAGCTACCGATTTTGTTGAGGATGTACCCCCCCCCCGTGATACGGTTGTCCGTCCTATCACTCGGTAATACCCAAAGAAGAACTGGATCGCTGTTTCATTAGTCACTGGATCGGTGGAGGTGGTCCGGTAAACTGACCTGCCATATCAATCGATTTTACGTCACTGGTTTTTTTCTTCTAGGCTTATCTTAAAGACAAAGTGTATATAGAAATACCGACTACTGTACAGAACATGATGGATCGTACCAAAAATGCTTGCGCAAAAACTGCAACATACATGCATTTACGTTGTCTACATGAATTCCAAGCATGAATCAATAATGTATCGAAATTGAAGGTCGTGCTTATGAGCCTTTGTTGTGACCGACAATAATTTTGAGGGACAAGGGGACTCACGGAAATCAAACATGTTCGTGATGAGGGGCAAGCGGACTCACCGAAATAAAACAACCCAACGGTGAGAGGCAAGAGGTCTTACTGTAATGAAGCTTGTCGATGGGAACAGAGATATACAACATCCGAGCTCCTTCGTTGTTTGTTGGTAACCCTGGAAGTATTTTGCTGACCAGACATTTAAATGTTTATCTACAAAAGCTTTACTGCACAATGAACTTTAAAACATAAGTTAAACTTTCATAAGAAAAATATCAACAGTTTAGAACAAAAAACTTTACATTTTTTCATAGAAAATTCCGCACTGGCTGTATGAATGATTTTTATTAAATCTACGACCGGTTTCGCACCACTTAACGGTGCATCCTCAGGCAATACACACTATTTATAACACAGTAACGTTGAACATTGCCCTCTAGCCGCTCCCCACCATTCACGTCCCATGTACCGTCATCTGGTGAAAGCGGTAGTTAAACTTTAAAAATATTTAAAAAAATTTTTTAAATGATGGGAGCGGCAATGACCGCGCAAGTTGAGAGGAGCCATGTGACAGCGGACACAGCCTGACTGTTGCCCGCTCTACAAAAACAACACTTTACATTTTTATCGGAAATGTGATGTAGAATCAAACGAGTCGGTTCTTAACTGGGAAAAACTGTAAAAATTTAATTACGTCGATAACAGCGCAATCTACCATGAACGGAAAAAAATATTTAAGGTAAATCCTAGGCGTCTTTTGGCGTATTATCCGAATCTGCAATAAAAATTTGGTTTCTCATGCGAAAACAAGCTGACCCCTATGGATAGGAGGGGGTTTAGGGTAGCCAGATTTATTGTTTTTCTACGACGCACTGTGTACAGAGGGGTCAGAAACAGTCTGAGAAGCTTGAAGACTGTTGCGGGGTGAGTTGTGCTGAGAAATAATTGTTTAGAAAAAGTCGATACGTTACGTTGTTTCCGAATTAATTAGCTCCGAAGTTAGCCAAGCAGACCGTGGCGCACGCAAATTCGAGCAGCACGCCAGATACAAATACTGTCAGTTATTCTCATAGCGTTGACGATAGCGCACAAGACGGCTCAGTCTTTGGCTCGGCTTTGGTCCTTGCTAACTGTCCTACGTTCAATATTTGTATCCCTCTTTTGTTCAGTTTTAGGGAACGAAACGAAGAACGCGTCTGACGTCACTGTCTATGGCGGGCCGCTTAAAGCTGCTCGCGCAACAGACTTTTGGCTAAATTCAATGCTAATTAACTCGGAAACGACATAACATATCGAATTTTTTTCTTAACAACTATTTGTCAGCGTAATCTACCCTGCAATACACTTACAAGCTTTTTCAACTGTTATATATATATTTATATATATCACTGGTGTGCAAAACTTGAGGCCGAAGGTAAGTTACTCATGATGTGTCACTGCCAAGTAAGATAGCTTGATGAAACATGGGCCATACATAGAAAGGACTTGTTACAGTGTTGCACATGGTAACTGAAAAAAATAACAATGAAACGAACAGAAATTACACTTTTCTTCGAAGACAATAACCGCGTTGTAATCACAGTTTATGAAAGTCCTGGACATTACTAGATCTACATCTACATCTACATGGCTACTCTGCAGTTCACACTTAAGCGCCTGGCAGACGGTTAGTCGAACCATTTCCATACTAGTTCTCTACCATTCCACTCTCGAATGGCCCGTGGGAAAAAGGAAAACCTAAATCTTTCCGTTCGAGTTCCGATTTCTCTTATTTTATTATGTTGATCATTTCTCGCAACGTAGGTGGGTGTCAACAAAATACTTTTGCATTCGGAAGAGAAAGTTGGTGGTTGAAATTTCGCAAATAGATCTCGTCTCCAAGAAAACCGCCTTTGTTTCAGTGACTGCCACCCCAACTCGCGTATCATGTCAGTGACACTCTTACCCCTATTGCGCGATAACACGAAACGACCTGCCCTTCGTTGCACTTTTTCGATGTCCCCCGTCAATCCTATCTGGTAAAGATCCCATACCGCACAGCAATATTCCAGCAGAGGACGGAGAAGTGCAATGCAGGCTGTCTCTTTAGTGGGTTTGTCTCATCTTCTAAGTGTTCTGCCAACAAAGCGCAGTCTTTGTTTCGCCTTCCCCACAATATTATCTATGTGGTCTTTCCAATTTAAGTTGCTCGTAATTGTAATTCCTAGGTATTTAGTCGAATTGACAACCCTTAGATTTGTGCGATTTATCGTATACCCAAAATTTATCGGATTTCTTTTAGTACCCATGTGAATGACATCCACTTTTCTTTGTTTAGCGCCAATTGCCACTTATCGCACCATACAGAAATTCTCTCTAGAGCATTTTGTAATTGGAATTGATCGTCGGATGATTTTACTAGACGGTAAATTACAGCGTCATCTGCAAACAATCTAAGGGGGCTGCACAGATTATCACCTAGATCACTTCTGTAAATCAGGAACAGCAGAGGGCCTATGAGACTACCTTGCGGAGCGCCAGATATCACTTTTACTCGCTGATTTACCGTCTATGAATACGAACTGTGACCTCTCTGAGAGGAAATCACGACTCCAGTCACACATTGTTGTTGTTGTTGTCTTCAGTCCTCAGACTGGTTTGATGCAGCTCTCCATGCTACTCTATCTTGTGCAAGCTTTTTGGCCGGCCGAAGTGGCCGTGCGGTTAAAGGCGCTGCAGTCTGGAACCGCAAGACCGCTACGGTCGCAGGTTCGAATCCTGCCTCGGGCATGGATGTTTGTGATGTCCTTAGGTTAGTTAGGTTTAAGTAGTTCTAAGTTCTAGGGGACTAATGACCTCAGCAGTTGAGTCCCATAGTGCTCAGAGCCATTTTTTTGCAAGCTTTTTCATCTCCCAGTACCTACTGCAACCTACATCCTTCTGAATCTGCTTAGTGTATTCATCTCTTGGTCTCCCTCTACGATTTTTACCCTCCACGCTGCCCTCCAATGCTAAATTTGTGATCCCTTGATGCCTCAGAACACGTCCAACCAACCGGTCCCTTCTTCTTGTCAAGTTGTGCCACAAACTCCTCTTCTCCTGAATTCTGTTCAATAACTCCTCATTAGTTATGTGATCTACCCATCTAATCTTCAGCATTCTTCTGTAGCACCACGTTTCAAAAGCTTCTATTCTCTTCTTGTCCAAACTATTTATCGTCCATGTTTCACTTCCATACATGGCTACACTCCATATAAATACTTTCAAACCGACTTCCTGACACTTAAATCTATACTCGATGTTAACAAATTTCTCTTCTTCAGAAACGCTTTCCTTGCCATTGCCAGTATACATTTTATATCCTCTCTACTTCGACCATCATCAGTTATTTTGCTCCCCAAATAGCAAAACTCCTTTACTACTTTAAGTGTCTCATTTCCTAATCTAATTCCCTCAGCATCAACCGACTTAATTCGACTACATTCCATTATCCTCGTTTTGCTTTTGTTGATGTTCATCTTATATCCTCCTTTCAAGACACTGTCCATTCCGTTCAACTGGTCTTCCAAGTTCTTGGCTGTCTCTGACAGAATTACAATTTCATAGGCGAACCTCAACATTTTTATTTCTTCTCCATGGACTTTAATACCTACTCCGAATTTTTCTTTTGTTTCCTTTACTGCTTGCTCAATATCAGATTGAATACTGAGACGTTACTCCATATGCACGCAATTTGATTAATAGTCTTGTGAGGAACGGTATCAAAAGCCTTCTGGAAATCTAGGAATATGGAATCGATCTGAGATCCCTTGTCGACAGCTCTCATTACTTCATGGTAATAAAGGGCTAGCTGTGTTGCACAAGAACGATATTTTCTGAACCCGTGTTGGTTATGTACCAATAAGTCATTTTCTTCTACCTGATTCATAATGTTCGAGTACAGTATATGCTCCAAAATCCTACTGTAAATTGACGTCAGTGATATGGGTCTGTAATTCAATGGGTTACTCCTATTTCCTTTCTTGAATATTGGCGTGACCTACGCTACCTTTCGTCAGGTGAGCGGTTGTATATGATTGCTACGTGAAGATGTGGTTCTGTGTGCGATCACTACGGACGTGCTTACTTAGCTTGCATTTATCGAGAATCTCTTGCCCAACGTAAAGTCCCGAGCGACTGGAAAAAAGCGCAGGTGACGCCTGTATGTAAGAAGGTTAGAAGGACGGATCGTCAAAATTACAGACCAATATCCTTAACATCGGTTTGTTGCAGGATTCTCGAACATATTCCCAGTTCGAATATAATGAATTTCCTTGAGACAGAGAAGTTGCTGTCCATGCATCAGCACGGCTTTAGAAAGCATCACTCCTGCGAAAAGCAACTCGCCCTTTTCTCACATGATATCTTGCGAACCATGGATGAAGGGTATCAGACGGATGTCATATTACTTGACTTCCGGAAAGTGTTTAACTCGGTGCCCCACTGCAGACTCCTAATTACGGTACGAGCATATGGGATTGGTTTCCAAATATGTGAGTGGCTCGAAGACTTCTTAAGTAACAGAACCCAGTACGTTGTTCTCGATGGTGAGTTTTCATCGGAGGTGAGGGTATAATCTGGAGTGCCCCAAGGAAGTGTGGTAGGTCCGCTATTGTTTTCTATCTACATAAATGATCTTTTGGATAGGGTGGATAGCAATGTGCGGCTGTTTGCTGATAATGTTGGGGTGTACGGGAAGGTGTCGTCGTTGAGTGACTGTAGGAGGATACAAGATTACTTGGACAGGATTTGTGATTGGTGTAAAGAATGGCAGCTAACTCTAAATATAGATAAATGTAAATTAATGCAGATGAATAGGAAAAAGAATCCCGTAATGTTTGAATACTCCATTAGTAGTGTAGCGCTTGACATAGTCACGTCGATTAAATATTTGGGCGTAACATTGCAGAGCGATATGAAGTGGGACAAGCATGTAATGGCAGTTATGGGGAAGGCGGATAGTCGTCTTCGGTTCATTGATAGAATTTTGGGAAGATGTGGTTCATCTGTAAAGGAGACAGCTTATAAAACACTAATACGACCTATTCTTGAGTACTGCTCGAGCGTTTGGGACCCCTATCAGGTCGGATTGAGGGAGGACATAGAAGCAATTCAACGGCGGGCTGCTAGATTTGTTACTGGTAGGTTTGATCATCACGCGAGTGTTACGGAAATGCTTCAGGAACTCGGGTGGGAGTCTCTAGAGGAAAGGAGGCGTTCTTTTCGTGAATCGCTACTGAGGAAATTTAGAGAACCAGCATTTGAGGCTGACTACAGTACAATTATACTGCTGCCAACTTACATTTCGCGGAAAGACCACAAAGATAAGATAAGAGAGATTAGGGTTCGTACAGAGGTATATATATATATATATATATATATATATATATATATATATATATATATATATTTTTGGTCATCAGTCTGCTGACTGGTTTGATGCGGCCCGCCACGAATTCCTTTCCTGTGCTAACCTCTTCATCTCAGAGTAGCACTTGCAACCTACGTCCTCAATTATTTGCTTGACGTATTCCAATCTCTGTCTTCCTCTACAGTTTTTGCCCTCTACAGCTCCCTCTAGTACCATGGAAGTCATTCCCTCATGTCTTAGCAAATGTCCTATCATCCTGTCCCTTCTCCTTATCAGTGTTTTCCACATATTCCTTTCCTCTCCGATTCTGCGTAGAATCTCCTCATTCCTTACCTTATCAGTCCACCTAAATTTCAACATTCGTCTATAGGACCACATCTCAAACGCTTCGATTCTCATCTGTTCCGGTTTTCCGACAGTCCATGTTTCACTACCATACAATGCTGTACTCCAGACGTACATCCTCTGAAATTTCTTCCTCAAATGAAGGCCGGAATTTGATATTAGTAGACTTCTCTTGGATAGAAACGCCTTTTTTGCCATAGCGAGTCTGCTTTTAATGTCCTCCTTGCTCCGTCCGTCATTGGTTATTTTACTGCCTAGGTAGCAGAATTCCTTAACTTCATTGACTTCGTGACCATCAATCCTGATGTTAAGTTTCTCGCTGTTCTCATTTCTACTATTTCTCATTACCTTCGTCTTTCTCCGATTTACTCTCAAACCGTACTGTGTACTCATTAGACGGTTCATTCCATTCAGCAGATCATTTAATTCTTCTTCACTTTCACTCAGGATAGCAATGTCATCAGCGAATCGTATCGTTGATATCCTTTCACCTTGTATTTTAATTCCACTCCTGAACTTTTCTTTTATCATCCTCATTGCTTCCTCGATGTACAGATTGAAGAGTAGGGGCGAAAGGCTACAGCCTTGTCTTACACCCATCTTAATACGAGCACTTCGTTCTTGATCGTCCACTCTTATTGTTCCCTTTTGGTTGTTGTACATATTGTATATGACCCGTCTCTCCCTATAGCTTACCCCTGCTTTTTGCAGAATCTCGAACAGCTTGCACCATTTTATATTGTCGAACGCTTTTTCCAGATCAACAAATCCTATGAAAGTGTCTTGATTTTTCTTTAGCCTTGCTTCCATTATTAGCCGTAACGTCGGAATTGCCTCTCTCGTCCCTTTACTTTTCCTAAAGCCAAACTGATCGTCACCTAGCGCATTCTCAATTTTCTTTTCCATTCTTCTGTATATTATTCTTGTAAGCAGCTTCGATGCATGAGCTGTTAAGCTGATTGTGCGATAATTCTCGCAGTTGTCAGCTCTTGCTGTCTTCGGAATTGTGTGGATGATGCTTTTCCGAAAGTCAGATGGTATATCGCCAGACTCATATATTCTACACACCAACGTGAATAGTCGTTTTGTTGCCACTTCCCCCAGTGATTTTAAAAATTCTGATGGAATGTTATCAATCCCTTCTGCCTTATTTGACCGTAAGTCCTCCAAAGCTCTTTTAAATTCCGATTCTAATACTGGATCCCCTATCTCTTCTAAATCGACCCTTGTTTCTTCTTCTATCACATCAGACAAATCTTCACCCTCATAGAGGATTTCAATGTATTCTTTCCACCTATCTGCTCTCTCCTCTTTATTTAACGGTGAAATTCCCTTTGCACTCTTAATGTTACCACCGTTGCTTTTAATGTCACCAAAGGTTGTTTTGATTTTCCTGTACGCTGGGTCTGTCCTTCCGACAATCATATCTTTTTCGATGTCTTCACATTTTTCCTGCAGCCATTTCGTCTTAGCTTCCCTGCACTTCCTATTTATTTCATTCCTCAGCGACTTGTATTTCTGTATTCCTGATTTTCCCGGAACATGTTTGTACTTCCTCCTTTCATCAACCAACTGAAGTATTTCTTCTGCTACCCATGGTTTCTTCGCAGCTACCTTCTTTGTACCTATGATTTCCTTCCCAACTTATGTGATGGCCCTTTTTAGAGATGTCCATTCCTCTTCAACTGTACTGCCTACTGCGCTATTCCTTATTGCTATATCTATAGCGTTAGAGAACTTCAAACGTATCTCGTCATTCCTTAGTACTTCCGTATCCCACTTCTTTGCATATTGATTCTTCCTGATTAATGTCTTGAACTTCAGCCTACTCTTCATCACTACTATATTGTGATCTGAGTCTATATCTGCTCCTGGGTACGCCTTACAATCCAGTATCTGATTTCGGAATCTCTGTCTGACCATGATGTAATCTAATTGAAATCTTCCCGTATCTCCCGGCCATTTCCAAGTATACCTCCTCCTCTTGTGATTCTTGAACAGGGTATTCGCTATTACTAGCTGAAACTTGTTACAGAACTCAATTAGTCTTTCTCCTCTTTCATTCCTTGTCCCAAGCCCATATTCTCCTGTAACCTTTTCTTCTACTCCTTCCCCTACAACTGCATTCCAGTCGCCCATGACTATTAGATTTTCGTCCCCCTTTAAATACTGCATTACCCTTTCAATATCCTCATACACTTTCTCTATCTGTTCATCTTCAGCTTGCGACGTCGGCATGTATACCTGAACTATCGTTGTCGGTGTTGGTCTGCTGTCGATTCTGATTAGAACAACCCGGTCACTGAACTGTTCACAGTAACACACCCTCTGCCCTACCTTCCTATTCATAATGAATCCTACACCTGTTATATCATTTTCTGCTGCTTTTGATATTACCCGATACTCATCTGACCAGAAATCCTTGTCTTCCTTCCACTTCACTTCACTGACCCCTACTACATCTAGATTGGGCCTTTGCATTTCCCTTTTCATATTTTCTAGTTCCCCTACCACGTTCAAGCTTCTGACATTCCGCGCCCCGACTCGTAGAACGTTATCCTTTCGTTGATTATTCAATCTTTTTCTCATGGTAACCTCCCCCTTGGCAGTCCTCTGCGGGAGATCCGAATGGGGGACTATTCCGGAATGTTTTGCCAATGGAGAGATCATCATGACACTTCTTGAATTGCAGGCCACATGTCCTGTGGATACACGTACGTGTCTTTAATGCAGTGGTTTCCATTGCCTTGTGCATCCTCATGTCGTTAATCATTGCTGATTCTTCCGCCTTTAGGGGCAATTTCCCACCCCTAGGACAAGAGAATGCCCTGAACCTCTATCCGCTCCTCCGCCCTCTTTGACAAGGCCGTTGGCAGAATGAGGCTGACTTCTTATGCCGGAAGTCTTCGGCCGCCAATGCTGATTATTTATCAAAATTTAGGCAGTGGCGGGGATCGAACCCGGGACCGAAGACGTTATGATTATGAATCAAAGACGCTACCCCTAGACCACGGGTAGCCCTCCAGAGGCATATAGGCAGTCATTTTTCCCTCGTTCTGTTTGGGAGTGGAACAGGGAGAGAAGATGCTAGTTGTGGTACGTGGTACCCTCCGCCACGCACGTATGTATGTATGTACATGTAGATGTAGATGCTGGAAACTGATCCGGTCCGTTGTAAATGATGTCTGTGGAAGTTTTGGGATTTACAGTGAACACTGTGACATTTTCCCGATGGCGTAGTATTAATGATGGTATATTGAAGGGTCTCTGCATGAGCCTCTTCATGATTTTGCCATACCACTCAGCTTCATTTGTTTGCCTTTGGCACCTCAGTCGTTGGTGCAAACGGTCTATTACCCTAGATGCCAAGAAGAAAAGGGAAAAGACTGAACAGCTGAGTGTGTTTGTGATGGCCACAGTGTACTATCCATATTTCGTTTTAACATTTCATTGGGTTATTGGTACTTGCCATGCTTCAGTGTATCTATTCTTTCCTCCTCTTGTCCTATCAGTTGAAGGTATGAATGAGAGTGTGCAAGGATTTTAATATTTAGACCCGTGGGAGTGTAGTAGTGTGCCAGTGTGTCAGAACAGCCAACTGTAGGGAACACGTACGAGGTAGCAAAGAGGTTTCTGTTTCCCTTGGACGAACCTTCTATATAGGTTGGCACCACAATAGGGGTTCAAATGGTTCAAATGGCTCTGAGCACTATGGGACTCAACTGCTGTGGTCATAAGTCCCCTAGAACTTAGAACTACTTAAACCTAACTAACCTAAGGACATCACACACATCCATGCCCGAGGCAGGATTCGAACCTGCGACGGTAGCGGTCGTGCGGTTCCAGACTGTAGCGCCTTTAACCGCTCGGCCACTCCGGCCGGCTAATAGGGGTTCCTCTGGCAACTTCCGTAGGTACGGAAGCGGTTTTGGTTTGAGAGTGAATGGTCGTGGAGTGTTCTGCGGGACGCGAGACAGGTGAGTGCGCCTTTCGATGAGTACTTAATGTTGTGTTTAATGTAAGTTCTCAAAGCTAGTCCAGGTAAATGACTCCTATCATCATTCATAGTTTATTATCGCGTGTGACAAATTTTACTTGCTAATTCGCGAATGTTAAATGCGTTAAATTCCAGGGACGGTGTAGGCTATTGTTCAGTTGAACTGTTAATCAGACACGTGGAGCCGTGTTGAGTTTATTGTGATTCAGTTCATTTTGTTTAGTCTCCCTTGCGAGAGCACGTATATTGCGTACGATTTCCGTGACTTTGTGACTGAGTTTTGTGCAATTCGTCTCACTTGATAACTTTCTTAGTGCACTCTGTAAGTAGGCTGTTTAGGTTTTCTTATTGGTAACGCTCTGTACGAAAATCACTGGCTGTGCTGTGTGCAGTCTGTGGCTAGTTTGGATTGTTGTCTGCCATTGTAGCGGTGGGCAGCTGGATGTTAACAGCGCGTAGCGTTGCGCAGTGGGAGGTGAGCCGCCAGCAGTGGTGGATGTGGGGAAGTGAGATGGCGGATTTTTTAGAGCGGATGATCTGGACGTGTGTCCATCAGAAACAGTACATTTCTAAGAATGGATGTCATGAACTGCTATATATATTATGACTTTTGAACACTTTTAAGGTAAATACATTGTTTGCTCTCTATCAAAATCTTTGTTTTGCTAACTATGCCTATCAGTAGTTAGTGCCTTCAGTAGTTAGAATCTTTTATTTAGCTGGCAGTACTGGCGCTCGCTGTATTGCAGTAGCTCGAGTAACGAAGATTTTTGTGAGGTAAGTGATTTGTGAAACGTATAGGTTAATGTTAGTCAGGGCCATTATCTTGTAGGGATTATTGAAAGTCAGATTGCGTTGCGCTAAAAATAGTGTGTGTCAGTTTAAGCACAGTCATGTATAATTTTTCGAAGGGGACGTTTCAACTCTTTTGTTTGTGAGGACAACGTGGTCGTAATCTAATGAGAATGTTTACAGTGTCAAGGCCATAGTGACATTCCGCTGCAGAATATTTGAATTAATTATGATTCTCAATTATGCTTCACTTTTATAGCAATCAACTTCAAATAGAAATTTTATTTATTTATCCCGCATGTTAAAATCAAGGGAACAGCTCCTCTTGCTACCCACGTGTGCTGTGGTGAAGTTTTTTTAGCTAATTTCCTTCCTGTTGGTCTCCTAAGTGCGTGTGAATGTAAGTTTTCGTGATTAAACCATCCTTTAAACATTTCTCTTCCGTACATCATAGAACTTGCAGGGGACTCAGAAGTAAAGTTCTAGGGTTAATTAATATGGAACGTAATAGATTGCACGCAACAGCAACCATCATATTACTCACCATACACGTTCATGAGTGCAATTAAATTTACCGATCTAATAAATGTAAATTTGCCAGAATTTTAGTTTACGCTCTCACTGCTAAAATTCCCCGCTATGCTTCATCCAGCTCTGATGTACGGCACATCCTACTCCAATCCGTTTACGCGATGCTTGTATTGAGGCCATACTTTAGCCCCCCCCCCCATTTTCAGATTAATTGTAAAGATACTTCTTAATCATAAAGATACCTTTCAATGTAGGCTACAACGCAACTGCATTTCCGAAAGTTCGTATTACTGAGCAGTGGTGAACTGTATGCATTGGGTGAGCATATTAAACTTATGAACTTCGTGTGGACTTTGAAACTGTTTATTGACTGGTGAAAGCTGCGGTTTTCCAACAGCAGATCGACAGTTTTGTGCTTACCCTAGCTGAATGGAGTAGTGAAATCTTTGGCAGGTATTTGCTTTAATATTAGGAACTGCATTTCGTGGTGAAAGTGGAAGCCGCTTGTGTATCACTAAAGAGGTGATACAAAACAGACATTTTAGCCGAGAACTCGTTTTATTTACCGTATTTTACGGACTATAAGACGCTCCGGACTATGTGAAGTACCTTAATTTTCAAGCAGTTTTTTTTAAAAACATTTTTGCCGTTTTTAATATTATCTCTCGAAGCCATATAAAAATTTCTTAATCTATAAAACCGAACTGACCTTTAAAATCCCTGAAAATCGAGTTTATCGTTGTCCTCTTCACATATATTCTTCACTGCCATCAAGAGCTTTACCTATGCCCCACTTCTTGAAACATTTACAATAATGTCGCTCAACTGATCTGTCTCCATGTTCTTCTGTATATGCTATTACTTTTCGTTTATAGCCAGAATCATATAAATACCTTCAATTTTTTTCATTACCAAACTAGCTACTAACAAACGTATTGTACTGTTACCGGTACCTAACACAGATCACTTCCAGTTCACGTTCACTGCCAATGACGCATCATTGGCTGGACAGTGTTCTGGCTTTGTCGTGGCGGAGCGGGAGGGAGACAGTGTTAGCAAGATTGTGAATCGCCACAACTCATGTTCGTCGTATCGGTGCACTGCTGCTGCCAGTTGAAGAGATACGTTTCCGCGGCATCGAATATTTAGCCATTTTTGGGAATGGCTGGAATTTTAAGTTAAACATTGGATATTTTTATGTTAATTTCGAATATAAGACGGACCTGAATATTGGAGGCAATTTTTCGAAGAAAAAATTGCGTCTTATAGTCCGTAAAATATGATAGTAGCTTCAGCCGTATCTGATAGAATGGAAATGCCGTGTGGCTATGGCCTCCCGTCGGATAGACCGTTCGCCTGGTGCAAGTCGTTCGAATTGACGCCACTTCGGTGACTTGCATGTCTATGGGGATGACAGGATAATGATAAGGACTACACAACATCCAGTCCCTGAGCGGAGAAAATCTCCGACCCAGCCGGGAATCGAATCGGGGCCGTTAGGTATGACATTCCGTCGCCTGACCACTCAGCTACCAGGGGCGGCCATCTGGTAGAATGAACCGTCACTATAGTTGTGAGGCAGTACATTTTAAGCACCCAGGTGAGACATATAGTGCTGCCTATCTGTTGAACAGCTTTTCAGAGCTGAACCACGTTATATGTCCTTTCCGGGCAGACTGCGTTCTGAGGACCTCACTGAAGTGAGTAAGAAGGAACGAGACCGCGCCACAGCACGTCGAGTGCAAGAATCGATGCAACTCTGAGGAAAAACTGTCTGACGACAGTGACAACGTGTTTCTTTCCGTTCCTTCGGCCGTCATCTGTGTTTGCACTGCTAAGATTAGATTACAATTTAATTTTCTACTAATATTTTATCTTTACTGACGAGTAGATCTAATCGCAATTTGTAGCAACAAAAACAATGCAAGAAAGTATATAAATCTCATTTAGATAATTTAAGTACTAATTCAGTGTTAGCATATAAATAACATAACTGACTGCACACCTTCAGCTTAAATAGAAAATCAAAAAAGTGGTTCAAATGGCTCTGAGCACTATGGGACTTAACACCACAGGTCATTGGTCCCCTAGAACTTAGAACTACTTAAATCTAACTAACCTAAGGACGTCACACACATCCATGCCCGAGGCTGGATTCGAACCTGCGATCGTAGCGGTCGCGCGGTTCCAGACTGAAGCGCCTAGAACCGCTCGGCCACTAATAGAAAATCGCTGTCAGCATTAGTTGCAGATGGTAAGTCGAAATAAATGGATTAGCTAGTAATACAATTGAAAATAAATAAAAAATTAATTCACCTGAATAAGCTAAAAACTGACTGGTAACACTGAATGTTTCAGGAGCAACAGTTTGCAAAAATACACGAAACGAGACCTGGATTGCAACATGAAAGTTGATTTGAAAAACGGAAAACTCAGGGCTCTGAAGGATGATCTGTTGAAATATCCATCCTTCTCACAAGGTTTGGCACTCTGTAATTTGCACGTAGTTTCACATCTAGAATAATATGTAACATGCTTACGTTTTAAGTACGATGAAGAAGTTACGGCAGTTATACAGAGAGTTCGGAAAGTCCCGTTACAACGTTGTAAGACTTGTGAGCACATAATATACTGATTGGGAGGCATGTCCGGAAACGTATCGTTTCCGTTTTATGACGGTTTCAGTGTGTAACGAGTCCACGTCTTCTGAAGGAAAGAGAAAAGTCTCAGAATTACTTATCCTGATAAGCAACATGGTAGACAGGATGATGTGTACTACGTCAGACGGTCACTTAGTGTGATTTGACGACTGCCTTGCTGCGAGACCTATTCATTTCCTGTTCGTCTCCGATACAGGTTCGGTACACGTTTTCCGAGTACACAGACATGCTCCTTGTGTATGGCGAAGCTCGAGGTAACTGAAGAGCTGCTAGTCGGCTGTATCATGAACGATTTCCGCAACAAACTTTTCCGTACAAACTTTTTACCCAAGTTAACGCAGCGCCTCCGAGAAGCAGGAACCTTCACAGTAAGGAGGCAGGACTGTGGTGCTCCACGGCAACGCTGCATCTTCGAATGTGTAGATGTTCTGCATCGCATTGAAGAGAACCCGTCAATGAGGACTTAAACAACTGCGCGTGCAGTGGGTGTTTGTATCGTCTGAGACTTTTTGCGTGAGCAACAGTTACATCCGTACCACTAACAAAGGGTACACGTTGTGGGAGCAGCCGATTTTTCGCAACGCGTTGCCTACTGTGCGTGATTTCTGCACCGTTGCATCGACAAACCCCCGTTTCCACTTCGAGTTCTGTTCACAGATAAATGTAAGTTCACTAGGGACTGTGTTCTGAATTAGTGAAACAGCCTTGCCTGGACAGACGAAAACCCTCGTGCCACGCATGTTCAGGGAATTCAGCAACGGTTTGGTATTAACGTGTGGACAAGTATTCTGGACAGTCATGTGATTGGGGCCATACATCCTTCCAGTCAAGGTAACTGGACCTGGATACTTGATCTTCCTACAAAACGCACGCAGTGCAGTGAATGTCCGTCAGGAAATGTGGCTTCAGCGTGATGGTGCACGGCCTCACTTTACGCGTGCTGTTTGGAGACGTGACAACAGATGATACGGTGAAAATTGCCTAGGACGAGGTGTTCCAGCCGCACGAACGCATGGCCGCTGCGCTCGCCGGGTTTAACTTCTATGGACTACTTTGAGCCGCGTCATGGGTCAGCATTTTTGATTTACCCGCGAGATTATTTCACTTGTTTTCGCCGCAGCGATAGGGGGCGTGCCGGCCGGGGTGGCCGTGCGGTTATAGGCGCTACAGTCTGGAACTGCGCGACCGCTACGGTCGCAGGTTCGAATCCTGCGTCGGGCATGGATGTTTGTGATGTCCTTAGGTTAGTTAGGTTTAAGTAGTTCTAAGTTCTAGGGGACTAATGACCTTAGAAGTTAAGTCCCATAGTGCTCAGAGCCATTTTTTTGATAGGGGGCGTGATCGCTGAGCGTTGTTGGCGCTGGTGCGCGAAGCAACTATTTTGGGAGGACGGCTCGGTCAGTATATGGCGACAGGTCAGAAGCGGTGGGGAGTCAACTAGTGCCTGCCGATTAAGGACCGCGATGAGTGTGGCTGTTTGCGAGCATGTGGGGAGGACGGAATGCTCGCTTGCTTAGCGTGGTTCTCCATGACCAGCTGTTGTTTGTTGGGTCTAGCACTCGAGTGTAACAGGAAACTGCATTTGTGTGGTTCTCGTCACCTGGCTAAGGCCGAAATTTTCATATACATTTATTATATATCATGATCATTACCATATTATCTGGTTGGTACTTGTAGCCAACATTTTGTGATTTGAAATACTTCAGAGAATATCATCATGTGCCAGGTGTCTACTGTGAATAATTCTTAGTTTGTTTCATAGTGTATGGCACGGTATCCACTATCATCGATCATTTTATGAAAGTTCTGTCCAAATTATTATTACATTAGACTTTGTTAAAATTGGTGCGTTTAATTTGCAAATTTCCTAATTCTACTAATATTGCTTGGGATAATCCCATCTATTTCTTGATATTGACATATTTGTGTATTAAGTTGTGTATCTTCTCGAGACTGACTGAATTGATTTTGGAACACGTGGAGGGGAGTATTTAAATGAAAATTTGCTAGATAACACAACCGTCGTGAAATTGAAAACTTGACAGTATTTAATCATGTCACCAGTCCTTAATGTTATTTCTGTCTTGTAGCTTACTTAACTGATATAAAATAATTTAGAAATTTTGTGTATTTGTCACGAAAGGTGAAATGTTTTTTCGCATGACATTGACATTTGTGTAGGGTTTACGTAAGCTTAAGTGAAATTAGGAGGTAAAAAAAAAAGAACTGATTATCATTGTCACATTTTTTGTTAGCAGGCAGTAGGGAATTTGTTGCACTCTTTCCAAATTGGATTTTTTTAAGGTTTGATTTACATGTAGTACAAGTCACAAGTTCAATATTTTTCTAGTGTAATTGTTAATATTTGTACATGTTGCACTATTGTACGATATAATATACCTTTTACTAACAGTATCTTTATGTAATGTTTCGGAGTGGGGCTGTATGTTCTTCTAGAGAATGCTTTAAAAATTTTTTTTATTGCTAAAATTTCCTTTTAAACTGTTAATTGTATTAAGTTGGATCTATAACCAATTATTGTTAAATAATAAATTTGTGTCAACAAGGCTTGGACCAAATAAATGTGCCTACACCCTCCCCACCTACACCCACCCCACCCTGACTCTGCTACCGTCTGTACATCACATACTTCTTGTGGGGTCGTATGCGAAGTTTAATTTACTTGACTTACGTAGAGACAGAAGAAGATCTGCTGTCGTAAGTTCTGGCCACTACACTGGAAATTGGCATCGTCAGTACTGTTCTTAACGTACAGTATGCTGGGTTCTTTTTTGTTTGGGAGTATTATAAACACGTAATGTTTAAGGATTAATACAAACAGATGTGCTTAAGTGATAAATGGATATTTCGCTATGTTTCCTTTCGAATTGTTACTTAGTAATTGTACTGCGTCGTGCCTAATTCAGTTCTTCAAACAGAAGTGGATGAGTTAAATATCTGAACTGAAGCCATCGTAGAATGGAAACGATACGTTTGCAAAACCGGGGTCCTATTCAAAATATAGTGTACTCATTCCCCTCTACAAGTCCTAGAAGTTTGCACCTTGTATACGAGTATTCGGCAGACATTCAGAATCGGATTTCAAGGATGAAATCTACTCACTGGAAAAACCTAGGACTAAGTTCGGTATCCTGAATGGGGATAATGTCGAAAAAATAAGTTTATATTTGATCTAAAACTTTCAACCTATCACAGTCCCGCAGAGAACTTGTCACTTCGCTCTCTCATACGTTGGCACTCTACAGAAACAATTGGACATTAATAGCTATCGACCTTGCAGTCGACCGCACGTCATTGCCTAGCAAAAAACTAGAGAGCACCGTGTAAGCCTTGGCCTTGAATGCGTCCTTGACTGCTGGCGCTAATGCCGGAAGCGTGTAACACCGAGGCTGCGGGGAAGCGGCCGTGGCGTCTGACATGTGCAAAGAGCACATGAGCGGACAGCCGATGGAAGGGGCAGCAATGTTCTGACATTTATTAAAGGCCGAGGCGTACAGGCAAGAGCGCTGAGCTGGTCCACACGGCTTTTCTCGGCTAGGGCTGCTAGATGAAGTCTTGCCGGCGTCGCACTGGGTGGGCGTCATAGATACGTATCGTACATTATGTGATCAAAAGTATCCGGACACCTGGCTGAAAATTACTTACAAATTCATGGCGACCTCCATCGGTAATGCTTGAATTCAGTATGTTGGTTGTCCACCCTTAGCCTTGATGATAGCTTCCACTCTCACAGGCATACGTTCAATGAGGTGCTCGAAGATTTCTCGGGGAATGGCAGCCCATTCTTCACGGAGTGCTGCACTGAGGAGAGGTATCAATGTCGGTCGGTGAGGCCTGGTACGAAATCTGGGTTCCAAAACATCCCAAAGGTGTTTTATAGGATTTAGGTCAGGACTCTTGTGTAGGCCAGTCGATTAAACGGGAGTTATTGTCGTGTAACCACTCCGCGACAGGCCGTGCATTATGAACAGGTACTCGATCGTGTTGAAAGATGCAATCGCCATCCTCGAATTGCTCTTCGACAGAGGGAAGCAAGAAGGTGCTTAAAACATCAATGTACGCCTGTGCTGTGATTGTGTCACGCAAAACAACAAGGTGTACAAGCCCCCTCCATGAAAAACACGACCACACCATAACACCACCGCCTTCGAATTGTGCTGTTGGCACCACACACGCTGGCAGATGATGTTCACCGGGCATTCGCCATATCCACACCCTGCTGTCGGATCGCCATATTGTGTACTGCGATTCTTCGCTCCGCACAACGTTTTTCCACTGTTCAGTCGTTCAATGTTTACGCTCCATAAACCAAGCGAGGCGTTGGCATTTACCAGCGTGATGTGTGGCTTATGAGCAGCCGCTCGACTATGAAATCCATGTTTTCTCACCTCCCGCATAACTGTCATAGTACTTGCAGTGGATCCTGATGCAGTTTGGAATTCCTGTGTGATAGTCTGGATAGATGTCTGCCTATTACACATCACGGCCGTCTTCAACTGTCGGCGCTCTGTGTCAGTCAACAGACGAGGTCGGCCTGTACGCTTTTGTGCTGTACGCGTCCTTCACGTTTCCACTTCACTATCACATCGGAAACAGTGGATCTAGGGATGTTTAGGACTGTGGAAATCTCGCTTACAGACGTATGACACAAGTGACACAGTATCACCTGACCACGTTCGAAGTCTGTTAGCTCCGCGGAGCGTCTTATTCTGCTCTCTCACCATGGCTAATGACTACTGAGGTTTCTGATATGGAGTACCTGGCAGTAGGTGGCAGTACAATGCACTTAACATGAAAAACGTATGTCTTTGTGGACGTCCAGCTACTTTTGATCGCACAATGTATAAGCCAGAGGAACTGAATTCATGGCGAGGTATGTAGAATAACGTGTATGATACATGTTGCCTTTCTTGGTTGGTGCATCACAAGAAAATACTGATATTTCACTGTTTCTATTTAAAAACGCGCGTTTGTCAAGGGCAACCTGTGGAGATGCTACAACGTTTTCGAGGTATCCACACTGCATTAGTTCACTATCAAAAGTCACAGTGAGCGTATTACAATATGATTATCATCTTCATAACAATATCTTTGCCACGAATTTGCTATTGTGGTGGTGCATAAGGGTGTAGCGTTTTTCATAAGTTTAATACAGATACAAATAACAGAGATTTTAGTCAGCAACAATATTTTCTCCTTCACCATCTACAACAGTCTCCCAACAACGAGGTAACTTTTCGAATTCGTGACAGTAGAAATCACGTGGTTTTGAGGTGAAGATCTCGTCGAGCCATTCGGAACGCATTTTCATCCTGAGTGGATGTTGCTTGATGGTTGTTCGACAGAGAGCAAAAAAGTTGAAAAGCTGAGGACGCAAGATTGTGTGAATAAAGTGGATGCGCAATAACTTCAAAAAGGGACTCCTGTGTAGCGTTTCTTTGTTAGTCCACCAGAATGCGGACACGTGTTAGAGCTGTAGCATCACTTCACGCAGTCTTCCTGGTCGTTGTTCTCGGACTGCGTCTGCAAGGCGTCTCAGTGATGGTTACACCAAGTGATAGTAACTCGTAGTACACCAAGCCGTCGCTATTCCACCAGATGCGTAACATTATCTTCCGGGTACGCTCACAGGTCTTTGTAATGGGAGTTGATGCTTTGTTTGGGCAGTCGATAAATAAACCAATAGCAACCGCAATACCAACATGCAAAATAGAAACGAACTTATGTACCAACCTAATGCAGCTTAGTGCAGTAAGTTGACTGTAGGTGACAGAGTAAAAGCGAATGATGAAATATGTGTAATGTAACGTGACCTACGGCTCGTGAAACTGCAAACGTACAAAATCTACAAGACGTCTGGCATACGATACAGTACTGTCTAAAACAATATACATTCAGAGTCTGTCAAGTTTTGTGTAGTCCTTCGTAGCTTCACTTCAATGTAATATCGTTGTTGTGAAAACATACAAACATCCATCGTGCACAAATTCAGTTTTACAGGTAAACGAATTTGATGGCTGGTAAAACTGACACATCTCCGTGATTGAAAAAAAAAATTCATTCGATTTTACCTATTCAAAATGCAGTCTTTTCTTGTTGGTGTACAACGTTATGGATCGAATAAGCTACTTAATTTACCTGAGCATGAAACTGAATTTCAGCATTCGTTCTTTACTTTGTCAGTCGTAATTAAAATCTCTCGTTCTCTACCGATTAATTCATATCTGACGCTTACTTTAATTCTTCCCGCTTCTTGCTCACCAGTCTTCATAGCCAGACTGATCGACGTGGCCCAGTGGTTAAGACAATGGGCTCGCATTGCCGGCGAGCGTGGTTAAGGTCTCCGTTGATGTGGCCAGATATTGGCTTTTCATGCTTTTGCTTATACTGATGTAGGCCAATGCTGGGATGGTATCTTTAAAAAGTATGCTACGTATTTCGTCCTCCGTCACTCTCCTTTGCCAACGTGTGATGCGTGTCTAACGATCTCGTCGCCAATGGGACGTTAAGGCCGCGTCTTCCAACTTTACTTTCTGTGGCCAAAGTGGCTCACGTGTACGACTGGAGCTGAAAAACATTTTCATTACTAGTATATGATTAGCATCGTGGCGCCACTTCTCTCATTCCTAAATGTTACGCCAACCCCCTTACTTAAAGTCCGCACTCGTAGTTCTGCGGTAGCGTTCTCGCTTCCCGCGCGCGTTGTCCCGGGTTCGATTCCCGGCGTGATCAGGAATTTTTCATGCCTCGAGATGACTGGGTGTTCTTGTGTCGTCTTCGTCATCATCATTCATCCCCATTACGATCGGAGGAAGGCAATGGCAAACCACCTCCACTAGGGCCTTGCCTAGTACGTCGGTGTGGGTCTCCCGCATCGTCCGCTACGCTCCTCTGAGTATGGGACCTCATTATCATCATCTTACTTAAATCCTTTACAGAAATGTCTCATGAACTGATGGCATGTGGCACATTTGACCGTGGTTCATCCGTCGGATGGAGACGTTACGTTATGAAGCCTGTTGACGCTGTCATGCAAGTGCCGATACCGCGACCCACCATCTTGTTCTGCTCTTCCGTACTCTCCGAAACACACATGACAAGAGTGAGTCACCACCTGGGTACACGACGATAATACCACCTAACAGATAATAGCCTTGATATTGGACTCACCGGTGAGGAAGATTGTCTGTAAGTTTTCGAATATACCATATCCAGCTGCTCGTTGACATTAATCCCGTAGAGCTACGAATTGCGGTGTTTACTGTTACGTTCCAAGTGCTGTTACAAATAGTGCCAGCTATTTTTCGTGGGATTAATTAAGATCAGCTGATTTAGCAGACAAATCGAGGTGCGATACGGTACCTGAGTGTTCGTCAAACCGGGAACGTGTGCGCGCAGTCTTATGAACACGGTTGTTTATCTCGGAAGACAACACCGTCGGTAGGCTCTCGTAACGCTCCAATTGGGTGCAGCTTGGCCAAGAACAGGTAGCATAAACTCCATTCTGTGCCAGATCTGAACAATTAGCTCAATGAGATGAGGCAATGCCCTATGGAACGGATACGCAGACATGAGGATACTAGCGACAGATTTTTTTTTAATGTTAAAGCATCCAGTTTATATCTCCACAATGCGATAGCTTGCATATTTCTTTCTGTTACTGTTACCTTTATTTAAACATTAGAACATAACACGAACTTCTTATAGACGTAAACGAACACCTTGTTTTGTCCTTGACACAAAGTCAATAGCAAATAACTGTAGATACAAAAATGGTTCAAATGGCTCTGAGCACTATGGGACTTAACTTCTGAGAACTTAGAACTACTTAAACTTAACTAAACGCCTAGAACCGCTCGACCACATGAGTAATGTAACTTGACCTACGGCTCGTGAAACTGCAAACGTACAAAATCTACAAGACGTCTGGCATGCGATACAGTACTGTCTAAAACAATGTACATTCAGAGGCTGTCAAGTTTTGTGTAGTCCTTCGTAGCTTCACTTCGACGTAATATCGTTGTTGTGAAAACATACAAACATCCATTGTGCACAAATTCAGTTTTACAGGTAAACGAATTTGATGGCTGGTAAAACTGACACATCTCCGTGATTTAAAAAATAAAATTCATTCGGTTTTACCTATTCAAATTCCAGTCTTTCCTTGTTGGTGTACAATGATATGGATTGAATAAGGTACTTAATTTACCTGAGCATGAAACTGAATTTTAGCATTCTTTCTTTACTTTGTCAGCCGTAATTGAAATCTCTCGTTCTCTACCGATTAATTCAAAGCTAACGATTACTTTAATGCTCCCCGCTTCTCGCTCACCAACTTTCATAACCAGACTGATCGACGTGGCCGGCAATTGTAGATACAGTTACATCGCCTACGTCCAATGTGATACAAAAATGGTTCAAATAGCTTTGAGCACTATGGTACTTAACTTCTAAGGTCATTAGTCCCCTAGAACTTAGAACAACTTAAACCTAACTAACCTAAGGACATCACACACATTCACGCCCGAGCCAGGATTCGAACCTGCGATCGTAGCGGTCGCGCGGTTCCAGACTGTAGCGCCTAGAACCGCTCGGCCACCACGGCCGGCGTGATACAAAAAACACGTAGGCTACAAATGTTTGCACATTATGCTGTGCACAGTATTTCCATTCTGTATGTTTGACTTCCAGGCTTATCTTCACAGAGCCGGTACGTCCACGTACGAGCAACGTTCGCTTTGGAGAAGGTATTCAAAGCTACCACCTTGCATTTGCAAACACTTCGCCGTTCCCTGGATTATACTTTACTGGTCCCAAATCGACACACCTGTCTCAACTATTGCCGAAGCCACATGCACGCAAGGTATTAGGTCGTATGCATCCGTGGGTGAAGTGCTATGAACTAAGTGTAGCCACAAATAAAAATCAAGTATCGTAACTTCCGGGGAATATGGAGGCTAGAACATTGGGCTCCCACAACCAATCAGTTTCTCTGGAAACACTTTAAAGACTGTAGTTAGGCACATTGATTCAGTCTTGCGATGCACCATCACGCTGAAACGATAGTTGCCGCCGAACACCAACTGCAACGTTTTCTAATGCGTCAGGCAAAGTATAGCAAACAAACGGACGATACAAGCACGCGCATAGCTTGCCTGGCAATAGGTCAAGGCCAAAAGCACTCCCTTCACGATTCCAGTCCACAGGTATATGCCAAAGCGTGCCTAAAAGCCACAGTCACGTATGGTATATGGCCATGTTCCGACCAACATACCTTTACGAGTGAAGCTAGATTCGTCAATTCATATCATGTTATTTGTAAAATGTTCGTATCTTCCACTTTGTGCAAAAGCCATTCACAAAACTGTATTCGACGAATGTGGTCTTCCCAGATGCTGGTGTTGAATTAATGTGTTATGATATGGATGCAGTGCTTCATTAAGCAACACTATTATGCAGCAGTATTACGGGTACTTCGCAGAGGTGACTGGTGTACGGTTTCAAGAATCACGTCCTAAGTTTATGATGAATGTGTAGTCCTTGGCCGCGCGGGATTAGCCGAGCGGTCTGGGGCGCTGCAGTCATAGACTGTGCGGCTGGTCCCGGCAGAGGTTCGAGTCCTCCCTCGGGTATGGGTGTGTGTTTGTCCTTAGGATAATTTAGGTTAGGTAGTGTGTAAGCTTAGGGACTGATGACCTTAGCAGTTAAGTCCCATAAGATTTCACACACATTTGAACAACACACTTGCTGATCAGCCAGAACATTATGACGACCAACCTAATAGCCGGTATATCCACCTTTGACACGGATAACACCGGTGACACGCCTTGGCAAGGGAGCAATGAGGCTTTCGTACGTAGTTGGAGTGAGTTGGCACCGCATCTGCACACATAGGTCATAATTCCCGTAAATTCCTGGAAAGGGTTTTTTTTGGGGGGGGGGGGGGGGACTATGAGCTCTCACTGCACGTTCAGTCACATCCCAGATGTGTTCGACTGGGCTCAGATTTGGCGAGTTGGAGGATCACACTCCCTCACTCTCCTGGCCTTGTGACGTGGCCCATTATCTTGTTGAAAAATGCCACTGAGAAACATGACCGTCAAAAAGGGGCGTATGAGGTCTGCATCCACTGTATGAAATTCCTTAGCCGCCGTAGTGCTTTGCACGATCTCCACTGGACTCATGGATGTCTATATGAAAGTTTCGCAGAACACAATCGAGCCGCCGCCAGTTTTTCTCCGTGTCTCAGTACATCTGACAAGGGTAATGAATCGACAGAAGCGTGCTAACAGAAGCCGAAGACGGAAACAGAAGCCAAAAGCCAATTTTAGCGGAAGTGGATGCGGAAGTGGAAGTAGGCCTACATATATTAAGAAAAAATTAACAATTCTTTATTAAACACTATTTCTTCATTATGTTAATATTCAAAATGTATGAGTGGAAGATTATACACTGAAGAGCCAAAGAAACTTGTACGCCTTCCTCATATCGTGCAGCCCAGCGAGCACACATAACTGCTGCAACACGACGTGGCATGGACTCCACTAATGTCTGAAGCAGTGCTGGAGGTAATTGACACCCTGCATCCTGCAAGACTGTCCATAAATCCATAAGAGTAAGAGGGAGTGGAGGTCTTTTCTGAACTGTATATTGCAAGGCATTCCAGATATGTTCAGTAACATTCATGTCTGGGGAGTTTGGTGGCCAGCGAAAGTGTTTAGAATCTGAAGAGTGTTCCTGGAGCCACTCTGTAGCAATTCTCGACATGTGGAGAGTCGCAGTGTGCTGCTGGAACTGCCCAACTCCTAGGAATGCACAATGGACATGAATGGATGCAGGTGATCAGACAGGATGCTTATGTACGTCTCACCTGTCAGTTTCGTATCTACACGTATCAGGGGTCCCATATCACTCCAACTGAACATGCCCCACACCATTACAGAGTCTCCACCAGCTTGAATAGTCCCCTGCTGACAAGCAGGGTCCATGGATTCATGAGGTTGTCTCCATACCCGAACAAGTCCATCCGCTCGATACAATTTGAAACGAGACTCGTTCGACCAAGCTACATGTTTCCAGTTATCAACAGTCCAATGTCATTGTTCACGGGCCCAAAGGAGATGTAAAGCTTCGTGTCGTGCAGCCCTCAAGGGTACATAAGAAGGCCTTCGGCTCCGAAAGCCCATATCGATTATGTTTCATTGAATGTTTCGCACGCTGAAACTTGCTGATTGCCCAGCATTGAAATCTACAGCTATTTGCGGAAGGGTTGCACTTACCGCGTTGAAAGATTTTTCTCTTCAGTCGTCGTTAGTCCCGATCTGGCAGGATGTTTTTCCGGCCACAGCGATGTCGGACATTTCATGTTTTACCGGATTCCTGATATTCACGGCAAACTCGTGAAATGTTCGTACTGGAAAAATCCCCACTTCATCGCTACCTCGGAGATGCTGAGTCCCATCGTTCATGCGCCGACTATAACACCATGTTCAAACTCACTTAAGCCTTAACAACCTGCCATTGTACAAGCAGTAACCGATCTAACAACTGCGCGAGACACTTGTTATCTTATATAGGCGTTGACACCGCAGCGCCGTATTCTGCCTGTTTACATATCTCTATATGTGAATACGCATGCCTGTGTCAGCTTCTTTGGCGCTTCAGTGTATTTAACAAAAAGTAATTTTGCCGCTTTTTCGCCCTGCAATCTATTTCGTCGTTCTTCGTATATGAGGCCAGCTCCACTGAGTAATTGTTCACAGGCTACGCTAATGTGAGGAGTCGACAAATACTGACAAGATAGTGGCAATTGATAGTGATACTTGTGTCCATTTGATTTTCACCACATTAGCGGATCATCTTTTAGAGGATCTTGTTGATCTTCGTTCATATTTAACATGAATCTAACATCTGTAACGACGTTTCTAGGTTAGATTCTGTGATTAAGCCACAACTTGTTGAAGGCTGATTTTCAATTTCAGATCGACACCTTTTAGCGCTAGTAGGTATGCAGTCATCTTGATATGAGTCTGGATCTCTGACTTTCATCATCATCAAATTAAATATTTGGGACTCAACTTCCTGTGTGACAATGCCATTGAAAAATTTTGACCTCTATCGCGTATCTCAATTCGTCACAATTGTGTACTTGTCGTTGTTGGTCAGTCCTCCAAATCTCGTACTTCAATTCATCACTCAGTTTTCTTGTAACATTTTGGAAATGTTCTGAGGTATCAGTTTTTGGTACTTCTTGCTGTAAAGTGATCACAAGAACTTGAATTAGCAGTATGATGAATCAAATGCTCGCTTGAGAAGTGGTTGAGTTCCTAATAATTTCTTCGAATGGTTTCATTACTTTTACAAATTTTTGAATGTTTATCCACTGTTCAGTGGAGATCTTCGTGATTAGATTTGAATATAGGTACAAAATTAGCGAATCCTTAAGCTTTGAAAATAGTTACATCATACAGAACGGGTTATTCCAGCTGGAAATAGAAGAAATTAAATTAACAGATAGGATTTTCATAAAGAAATCACTAAGGATATACAGTAAAATTAAAACCAATTTATGTATATTTAACTATATTTACCGTGTTGGGCGATCCTAAATGACGGATAAAGCAGGTTGGTGAAGTCGTTACTTTTGAATTTTGCCATCTTGATTTGTGTGACAAAAGAACGATTGAAATGGGTGGCAATTTTTTTTCAGTTTATCTGTAAGTTGTAGGAGCCACTCTGGGATATCACAGCAGCTCGAACACAAAGTTATATCTGATGTAATACACAATTCACATCATCAAAGCCAAATAACTACAATGCTTTAATCAAGTTACATCCACGATCATGACAATACAGTGCCTGGTGATTTATGTCCCATTCATGAAGTATCGTTCGAAATTTTGTCGATATTACGTCATCTGTATGACGCCCAGTCAAGATTTCACATTTCAAAATTGTAGACGTCTTCTGAAAATCCTTTGAAACACTATAAGAAGTCAAACTAAGCAATGAAGTTGCAGAATGTAGATCAGACCATAGGTCAGCTGTGAAAGATATTTTTTGAGATTCTTCAAGTAAATTTTTGATTTTTCTCGCCATCTTACTATACAAGTTACCGCACAAACACGAAGTAAACAAATCGCGATCTTTCAACTTACACTTTTGGAGAGCGGTATTCATCACTCGGCAAAAGCCGGTACCCTGACAAAATTAAACGATAAGTTCTGGAGGGCAAACATTTCAGCATTCATACGATTCATTTGTTGAGATTTTAGGGTGAGGAATCCCAGTAATCATTTACTTGCAGACTTCGTTGCAGTGTAAGTACTTGTTTAGCATCTTCCGCCAGAGTAAACGAAACCTATAACAACGACACATTAAAAATACTAAAGTACCCCAAGAAATTAAATGCGCAAAAAGGAATATAAAAATAAAACTCCAGGTTGTTAAGTAGAGTACGTCAATAATTCGCAGCGTGTCCAGCTAAAGCGACAGTTGCAAAAGAAAGGTTTCTTAACCAATTTATAAATCATTCTACAGTTTCTAAGTAGGGTGTTAATTTGTAAATATTGGGTTTTATTCTTTATATTGCAAACTAGGTTTAGGTAACTTATTTACTATCGTTAATGTTTATTTTAAAACTGACGATGGTACAGAAGTTACCGACACCTGGATGCAACATAGAGAATAAAATACAATAAATAAAGTAACATTGTACTAAGTAAATGCAACGTGATTGGTATTGGTTCAAATTATAAACAGTTATGTGCGTAGCATCACTCTTCTGTAGATAAATGGAAGATAAAATTCTTAGAAACCTTCCCATATAGAGTGCGATAACTTTTTAAAGTGCTCACCTCAGATTGTATAAAGGCGTCAGGGACATAAAACCAGCTTAAATTTCGTGCAGTGCTGCCAACATACATTCGTGTGCAGTTCATGTGCTACTGTGATGAATTTATTCCGTGCCACAGACTGTTATATGCTTATATTGTTAAGTGTTGGTAGCAACGAGAAAAGGCACATTATCTATCGACTTGCACCAACGCAACCAGACCAGAAATAAGGGTGGGGTGAGGTCTGTAAAATGTAACCGTATTGTGCATCATTCAGATGAAGGAGCTTTGCGCCAGTAGTGGACAGAGCTCACCATGTAATAGTTGAGCTATATTATTAGTACCGACTGCATTGTTATAACAATGCCGACTAAACTTTTGTTTTTTCGCCTCTGCTAGAAGTTTGGTACTTTCAGCTAACTTCCCAAAATCTGCAAATTTGTCGAAATGTAAAGATTTAAGATGACTCTTCAATGCTGTGGTCGTGCGCCCTTTTCGTGAATATACTTTGTCACAGATTTTGCATTTGACATTCGAATAATTAATCTCCGCCAAGTAGTTCCAAATAAGACTTGTTTTTCGTTTCTTCA
Source organism: Schistocerca serialis cubense (assembly GCF_023864345.2). Classification (NCBI taxonomy): domain Eukaryota; kingdom Metazoa; phylum Arthropoda; class Insecta; order Orthoptera; family Acrididae; genus Schistocerca; species Schistocerca serialis. The sequence continues at coordinate 218,312,999 of NC_064646.1, read as the reverse complement.
TTGCACTGTTAACTAACGTTACACCACAAAACTGTTGACTAAAAAACACTGTACAACATAGTAATGTTATGCAGCAACACAAAATAGACTGACGAGCGAGTAAACGTTATACAAGGTTAAAGCAATTGCAGCCCTCGGTCATAAAATTTTAACTCTTTTGAACAGGTTTCAACACTTCTGTGAGTGCCTTCATCAGAAATTAAATATTCAAATTGGCCTATAACATATGTATAAAATCATGGAAAAATTTTTTATATAAAAGTGTAAGTACTGACTAACAGTACAAGTGAGAGACAGTATTTACATCTCACGTATTAGATAAATATGAAGCGATAAGGCTTTAGTCACAAAAATTTAAAAAAGAATGCATATAAGGCGAGCCACTATGGGTTGCTCATACATATAAAGTCACAGGTAGCAATAGTCTTAGCAACTGCGGGCAGGTGAACATTACACCAAGAGTGCCATCTAGTAGCCGTAAATATAAGTTGGCTACTTAACATTTAAAATATAGACAGATGAAAGTTAAGATGCGCATGAAGTACATAAACTAACAGGCGAAGTTTTATTTGATAACAGCAGACATGGTAACTTTTTGCTTGTGTAAAATCTTAAAAGTACAGTTTGAAGACCGAAAACTGATTAACAGTACAGAAAGAAGCAGTACTTTGGTGTCACGTATAGAATAAATATCCAGCGATAAAGCTTTAGTCACAATTTTGATAGCTGCTCATTGAGAATTCGGCTATCATTTCGAGAAAGATGTTTAAAACTTTCTAATTCATCGACAATATTTAATCTACGCCCTTTCTTCTCGGTGTGCAAAATGTTGATATCGTGAACAGCTTTACGCAAGTGACCTGTAATCAGAAGGTGGTCAGCAAAAAACGGATTTTGGGAGTTAGTACCATTTTTTCTTAAAAGATGTTCTTTATATCTGGTTGTAAAGGCACACCCTGTTTGCCACATGTAGTAAGAAGAGCAGGTGTCGCAGACAATCTTATAGTCGCCAGAATTTTCCAAATCGATACGAGTCGATTTTAAATTATGAATGAAGTTTTTTTTTTCATATCGTTACTGGTGGAAAGGCACGTTAAAGTTTTTATTACGAAGAAGGCATTGAATGTGATAGCAGATGGCCCCCAATGAAGGAACAGAAAAATACTTTTTTGGGTTAGATTCAATGATAGAGATGCCGAGCGTAGTAACTCTTTTGACAGTTTTCTTTTTAAGGATGTCATCCACTATGCCAGGTTCATATTCGTTATTAACTGCTATTGTTGGTAGTAAATTAATTTCTTTATTGAATTTTTCTTTCGAGAATGGAATAGAAGTAGCTCTATGAGTAGCAGAGTGGAAGAAAGCGGTTTTATGGGATTGTGGGTGCATGGAAGACGCAGATACGATCTGATCAGAGTATGTTTCTTTACGAAAAACATTGAATGAGATTTTATTTTCTTCTACTGCAAGCGTCAAGTCGAGAAAGTTTAACTGGCGGGCCTCGTTTTCGAGTCCGCTAATGAAAGATATTTTCTCATGAATTTCATTAAAGAGATTGAAAATACGGTCAATGCCACCAGCAGGTCCCTTGTAAATGACTAAAATATCTTAAACGTATCTGATATAGGAGAGAATGTAGCTGAAGAACGGTTTAAAAACTTTTGTTCTAGAGAATTAATGAAAATATCAACAAGAACACCAGCAAACGGATTTCCCATAGCGAGACCGTCGGACTGCTGGTACAGTTGTTCATTAAATTCAAAATAATTGTGTGTGACTACGACTGTGATGAGATTCATGAAGTCAGTGATTTGTTCATCTGAAATATCTTTTTTGAAATGATGTAATTTTTTTTCTACAATCGTAAGCATTTCTTGTATGGGAAAGTTTGTATAAAGATTTTTGATGTCTAATGAAAACAACTTGGTATCTGAACGGCATTCTAAATATTTTATTTTATGGTCTAACGTTCGGTATCTGAACTGCATTCTGAATCTTTTATTTTATGGAATAAGACGTGACTATTGGGGATGGAATAATTGTTCTCGAAGAAGAATGATTTTTTTCAGAGTTTAATTCAGAAATTTGGCTAAATCATGGTGCGCGCTATTCATACTATTAGAAATCAGCAGTATCGGATTGTTAGGTCTGTGAATTTTAAATTGATAGCGAAATTTTGGGGCTGAGGGTTCATGTTGATAAGCATTTTCTTCTGAAAAGGTTTGATTAGAAATTTCGCGATATTGACAGCTAACCTGACTTCTTTTTGTAATTCTACAGTCTGATCCTCATGCAGTTCCGAAGTATTATTCTCGTTAAAAAATCTAATTGGTCTCGATCGTAAAAAAAAGAAGCAGATAGTTCATGACAAGATAGAATTGCTTATGATGTAGCTAACGTTCTCAGTAAAAACACAGCCTCTCTCGATAACGTTATGCATAACGATAGGAAGTTGGTTAAATCCATTAACAAAGAGATTACCATACGTGACAAGAAGTACTGTTTCTTTCTTGTACTTTTAGCCAGTACTTCCATTTTTATGTAAAAACTTAAAGAAGCTGATGATTTAATAACGAAGTCTGACAAAGGTTGCTCCTTAGTCATTACCTTCAGTTCTGAATATATTTCTAAAACCTTAGATTTTTTCCTAAAGTCTTAGATTTTACCTTATCTGCTGCTATCAAACAAAATATTGCATTTTACGTCATGTACTGAATAACGTTCATCATAATATTCGTCTGTCTTTACGTGAATGTTAAGTAGCCAGTTTGTACTTGCGGCTACTAGAGGGCACTCTTGGTACCTGCCCGCAGTTGTTAACACGGGCGCCTCAGTCTGAAGCTACTTGTAGCTCGACATATGCGAGCAGCCCGTAGTGGATTGCTTTCCACGCATTCTGATATCAAAATTGTGACTAAAGCTTTATCGCTTGACATTTATTTTAAACGTGACACCAAAGTATTGTTTCTTTCTGTACTGTTAATCAGTTTTCGGTCTTCAAACTGTACTTCTAAGATTTTACATAAACAAAAAGTTACCACGTCTGCAGCTGTCAAATAAAACTTTACCTGTTAGTTCATGCACTTACTGCTCATCTTAACTTTCATCTCTCTATATTTTAAGTGTTAAGTAGCCTACTTATATTTACGGCTACTAGATGGCACTCTTGGTGTAATGTTCACCTGCCCGCACTTTCTAAGACTGTTGCTACCTGTGACTTTATATGTATGAACAGCCCATAGTTGCTCGCCTTCCGTGTATTCTTTTTTAAATTTTTGTGACTAAAGCCTTATCGGTTGATATTTATCTTATACGTGACAAGTAAGTACTGTTTCTTTCTTGTACTTTTAGCCAGTAGTTCCACTTTCATGTAAAAATTTTTCACATAATTTTGTACTTACGTTTTAGGCCAATTTGAATATTTAATTTCTGATGAAGGCACTCATAGAAGTGTTGAAACCTGGTAAAAAGAATTAAGATTTTGTGACTTTGGGCTGTAATTGCTTTAACTTTAATTTGTAAACCGTCACTGACTGCGCAGCAATGTTTAAACCTTTTAAGCGCTATAATTTCGCGGTGGTGGATAGAGATCATCGTGTAATAATCCAATGAACGCAACAATCGCTACGGGCATGTGTCAGCTTCCCGTTGGGCCAGTAATTGCGAGCATCGACAGTCTCGCCCTTGTTGAAAATTCCGTTGAACTTCCGATATAAAAATGCGGAACTGAATTCTGAAGCGGATTTGAGAAAATACGCTGAACTTCAGCAGGTCTGTTGCATCACTAGTCAAGGAGCTGTTTACCTGGAAAACGACGGATTCGCGCACTCCCATTGGGGATTAGTTGTATACCGTAAAATAGGCCTGCGCTACGAGAATAAAACTTTATTTCCCTTGAACCAACTTACACCTACATGCTGATTCATCTACGAATATTGTAAATGGGAATACGACATGGGTTGGACTCTAGCGTATCACAAAGGGCGTAGGAAACTGTTTCACATTGGTGTGTCCTCTCACATTTATGTGAGCTTAAACAGAGAAATCAGAGGTCTTACACCATGCAAAAAGCAACTACTGCATTAAAATTCTAAATGGTAAAAGGAAGATTTGACGTGTCTTTTCCTGTACTTGGCTGTGCACTTCCTAGAAGTAAAATACATACTGCTGGACAACTGTCTCTACCTGCACTGCTCTAAATTATATCACATGGGAAACGTTCGCTGAACTAAACATTTAATTAAAATCATTTTGGTGACGATTGGTACGCAAAATAAATATTATTCTTAACGAAACGTCGTTTCATGCTCAACGTGAGTTCCTAATGACAGTGTTACCAGCTACTTGCAGTACACGCTGTCGACTTAGTTAACATTACAATGCAATTTCGTACACACTTAAATGAAACAAACAGTTTGATAACAGAAATGAGCGGCTTGCTGTGCAGACAAGTAAACAAGCAAATGTGTTGGCATTCTGACACAGCGTAGCATGAGAACTGTGCTTCGCTGTGCTTGCACCTTTAAAACCGATTCCGGCCATTGTGTTCTAAAATTCTAGGACATTTCTTGAATTTTCTTATGAGAGGTTTCAACGCCAACATAAACAAACACTATATCACTGTAGTTCTCTTCTCAAGAGATATCGAATGCAGTTATAAAAAGTATACTATTACATTTCAAACGTACTTGCTTCAATATCTCCATTGATACCAGCGCTAAAAACATAAAAAAAAATACGTGTCCCTCGACAATCTACCGTAAACCCCGTTTTGATATGTGTAACCGTTCACGAAATAACAGGGGTGTTAGATCTTACGTGACTCACGTTTGATGTATATACAGGGTGTTTCCGTAGGAACGTGCTAAAATGTAACAGGACATAGGGAATGAACAATTTCAGGTAGTGAACTTGGGGTTGGAAATGCCAGTTTAATCTAGAATTACTGTTTTTCATCTTGTTTACATTATCATGCGTACAAGTTTACACGTACTGTGCTGCTTATTTACATTCTTTATTTCCTGCAAGGTAACAACCCGCCAGGGTAGCTGAGAGCGCTAACGCGCTGCTTCCTGGGATCGGGTAGGCGCGCCGGCCCCGGATCGGATCCGCCCGGCGGATTAACGACGAGGGCCGATGTGCCAAGCAGCCTGGATATGGTTTTTAGGCGGTTTTCGACAGCCCGCTAGGTGAATACCGGGCTGGTCCCCACGTTCTGCCTCAGTTACATGCGTCGCAGACATTTGAAACACGTTCGCACTATTTCACGATTTTCACTAGAGGCAGACAGCTGGGGTACACTGATTCCATCCCTGGGGGTATGGGGTGGCGGCAGGAAGTGCATCCGGCCATCCCTAAAACTAACCTTGCCAAATCCGTTGTAACCACGCCGACCTTGCGATCGCTGCGGGACTATGGCGTAAGCGAAAGAAAGAAATTGCCTGCAATGAAACAAGGAGGACGAGCCTGATTACTGGGAAGTCATCATGAAGGTTTTGTTTACTTTACTTGTCCATAAGGTGGCTCTGTTGTATCATATTTACATTGTCCCCTTGCCCGTTCGTGACAGGATATGGATACAATATGACAGTGCACCGCCTCACTTCACTGTATATGTCCGCAACCATCTCAGCGCTGTATTTCCTGTTCTCTGGATTGGAAGGGGAGCTCCTATTCCATGGCCTGCGACCTCACGTGATCTGAAACCCCTTGATTATTTCCTATGGGGATATCTAAAGTCACTTGTGTCTGAGACGCCAGTGGATATGAAGATGGAATTAGTTGTCAGGATTGTAGCTGCCTGTGATGTAATTCGAAAAACACAAGGGGTAGTTGTCAGGATGCGCCAGAATCTTCTTCGCCGACGACATGCTCGCATTGAGATTGATGGCCGCTAGATGCAGCACATTTTTTAAGGAGCAGTATAAATGGTACGTTCATTGTTTTAGTGACGCTATTTGCAGCTAATCTTAACTTATGTAATAAGAAAGTACACATTAATGTGATTTTATTCCTATTGTTTCCTTAAGCTGGCTTCTCCGACCCCAGTTTCCCTACCTCAGATTGTTCAGTGGAGCATTTTTGCCCGCTCTTGAGGAAACACCCTGTATATGGTGACATAAGAGCATCAGTATTTACTTCTTTGCAGACTAATAATTACAGCTATCAGGAGCAGTATTTTTTTTTAGGTTGGTTAGTATCGCCAAGTAAATGTGGTGAGAGCAAGTCATTAATGCTTACTTCCCAGTGGGCAACAGGTCAGGTGTTAAAGTGTGGATGTGTGGATACAAAAAGTTTAATCTATACTGACTGCCATAGTCCCCTTAGAGGTCCAGTTACGAACGTGAAGATAGTAGATCATGTGACGTGTCCGCAGTGGGTACATTTTAACGTAACAATGATAACAATATCTGCATTTACACCTCTAACAACCTGCGCATAAACTTATACATAGTTCGTTATTGGATTTATATCTTTGATGTAAATCAATTTGCATCGTTTGTAAAATTTAGGTTTGTCCCATGTTCTGAACTGTCTGTCACTGATAAGAACTTTGGCAAAGTTCTCAATTTATTTTTTATTCATAAGTTCCGTTTGCTCATTCAAGATGTTACTTGGATTTTTCCAGATATGTGTACATTTTTATTTTCTCAAAAATGCTCATGTATCTCCTTTTTCGGCTCTATGAAGAATGTATAGGTTATAGTTTATGTCTACTGTGAACTTTCCATTTTTTCGAAGATGCATACTAAATGTGGAGAGGTGGTTTTGGATATTGTTTATGTGTTCTTTCTACTTTGTGGTAAATTCTCGCCATATTTGTCCGATGTGTCAGTCTCATATTATTGCACATGAGAGTGAGGGCGTTTCTGCCGGCATATCGTGCGTTTTTATCATGATATTTCACGAGGACACAGAAACGCTTGATAGTACATGCACAATGTCTTGAAATTATTCACAGTGCCATGCATTTCCCTAAGCAAACACTGTAATTCTTCACAGTGATGTCACTACATGTTTCAGATATCGGCCACAGGAGGCCAAGTGCAATAATATCGTGGTCGGGCAGCTGAACATGTCACAGTCGCTGCATTCAGCCTGATATATTTCTCATTAGGCGTGTTTTTCAGTTTTGTGTCTTCTCTTGTATTATCTTGATTCCTAATTTATTTTGTAAACTAACCACAACTGCCAGTAACATACATAATTCATCATGTTACCGACTAGCACATAAAACAGCCTATTTCCACACTGTGATAGATGACATGGTCGAAGCCCCTTACTAACGAAAATCTGAAGACAGAATTGGATAAAATTAAAATTGTAGCCTGTAATAAAGGCTACTATCTTAAATGTACGGAAAAGATTAGGACCAAATTTTAAAACCGAAATGAGGAAATAACGACAGTGAAAGTAGAAAGAAAGAAGAGAGAAAAATTTATTACGTTCCCTTCTATGTGAAATATTCCCCAAAAACTAAGCAACACATTTCGTTAATACTAACGTTAAAATTAGCTTCTACGCGGAGAATAAACAAACAATGATAATAATACACAGAACATACAAGGTCTGAAAATACGACCAATCAAGAATATACAAAATTAAATGTAGTGACTGTAACATATTTTACGTCAGACTAACAGAACAAAAATACAAAGAACATATAAACAAAAGCGAAAACAACCTCTTGATATTTTTTACGCATCGTCGAGAAAATCGACACTCTATAGTAAACATATGCATTAATCTTCCATTTTCCATAGCGCCGAGAAAGGAAGCTACTTGAGCATTTGCCGGCCGCGGTGGCCGAGTGGTTCTAGGCGCTTCGGTCCGGAACCGCGCCATTGCTACGGTCGCAGGTTCGAATCCTGCCTCGGGCATGGATGTGTGTGCTGTCCTTAGGTTAGTTAGGTTTAAGTAGTTCTAAGTTCTAGGGGACTGATGACCTCAGATGTTAAGTCTCATAGTGCTCAGAGCCATTACTTGAGCATTTTGGAGGAAAGACAAACGTCCACACTTCTGGCAACAAACATGAATAACCTGTTAAATGAACAAACAGAACTTACAGATTAAAAACTATTTTGAGAACTTCGACAAAATTCTTATTAGTAGTATATAATCAAGAACAAAAAGTAATCCTACGTTTCGTATACGACATATATCGATTTTCATCAAACATGTAAATTTAATAGCGAACCATACCTCTGACAAATAAATCGATTGTGGAAGTACCATGCAGAAAAATAACAACACTATATATACGTGTGTGTCTGTGAATCATTATTACAATAGTATGCATATCATGTAATTCCTTCTTGCTACTCCTTTATTTCTTTGTCACAGTTCCACGGTTCTTATTTCCACTCTGCTCATTTGCCACTTCGTGTTTCTTCTATACCATCCTCTAGCTTGTCTTGTGATGACTCTTCTACATGTATGTCTACATCAATACTCCGCGGTTCCGTTTACTACTACTCATCACTTCCTTTCCCGTTCCTCTCGCAAATAGAACGAGGGATAAACGACTATCTGTATCTCTCCTTATGGGTCCTAATTTCTCGTACCTGATTTTCGTGGTCCTTATGCGTAGTGTATGTTGGAGGCAAGAGAATAGTTCTGCAGTCAGCTTCAAATGGCGGTTCTCTAAATTTTCTCAATAGTGTTCCTCGAAAAGAACGTCGCCCTACCTCCAGGGATTCCCATTTGGGTACCCGAAGCATCTCAGTAACATTTGCGTGTTGTTCGAATCTACTAGTAACAATCCTAGCAGCCCGCCTCTGAAATGCTTCGATGTGTTCCTTTAATCCGACATTGTACGAATCCCAAACAATCGATCATTACCGAAGAATAGGTTACGCTATCGTCCTACATGCGGTCTCCTTTGCAGATGAACCATAATTTCCTAGAATTCTCCTAATAAACCGATTTCGACCATTCGCCTTTCCTATCACAATGCTCACATGGTCGTTGAATTTCATATCGCTTTGAAACGTTTCGCCCAGATATTTAAAAGACCTGGCTGTGTCAAGCACGACACTAGTAATGTAACCGAACATTACGGGTTTGTTTTTCTTCTCATCCACATTAAGATACATTTTTCTACATTCAAAGCTGGCTGCCGTTCATCGCACGAACGAGAAATTTTGTGTAAACCATCTTGTATGCTTCGAAAGTTACTCAACGCGGCATCTTGACGTACACCACACAGTCATTAGCAAATAACCGCAGATTGCTGACCACCCTCTCCGACAAATCTAATAGCGTCCTACCACACTTCTCTGGGGCACTCCTGACGATATCCTTGCCTCTGATGAACACTCGACGTCGAGGACAAGGTAGTGAGTTCTATAATTCAAGAAGTGTTCGAGCCAGTCACATGTCTGTGAACCTGTTCCATATGTTTGTACCTTCGTTAACAGACTGCAATGGAGCACCGCACCATGTCAAATGCTTTCCGGAAATGTAGAAATATGGCATCTGTCTGTCGTCCTTCACCCATAGTTCGCAGTATATCATGTGAGAAAAGAGCAAGCTGAATTTGGCACGAGAGATGCTTTCTAAAACCATGCTGATTCTAGTCAAGCTTCTCGGTCTCAAGAAAATTTATTATATTCGAAATGGCAATATGTTTGAGGATTTTGTAACAAACCGATGTTAGGGATATTGGTCTATAATTTTCCAGGTCCGTTCTTCTGCCCTTATTATACACAGGACTCACCTGCGCGTTTTTCCAGCCACTTGGTACTTTGCACTGGATGAGAGATTCACGACAAATACAAGCTCGAACAGGGCCTAGTGCTGTAGGGTACTCTTTGAAAAACCGAACTGCGATTCCATCCGGACATGGTGGCTTAATTGTTTTCAATTCCTTCAGTTGTTTCTCTACACCAGGGATTCTTATTACTATTTCGTCCGTTCGGGGGTCTGTTCGATGATTAAACGATGGTGTGTTTGTACGATTCTCCTGCGTTAACAATTTCTTGAACGTGAAATTTAAAATTTCCGCTTTCGTTTTGCCATCTTCAACTGGCACTGATCAACAAGTGACTGGATGGAAGTGGGTCTAACCGACTGGGCGATTTTACTTACGACCAGAATTTTCTCGGTTTCTCTGTCAGATCTTTTGCTAAGAAATGATGGCGGTAATAGTTGTATGCTTACCACATAGATCTTTCCACAGACGCACGACTCTCTACTAACCTTTGCTTGTCGTCATTTACGCGTTCTCTTTTGAACCGACAGTGCAACAGCGTCTGCATCCTCAGCATTTTCCGAATTTACTAAACCATAGTGGTTCTTTTCCGTCCTTAATCCAGTTACTAGGCACATAATTCCCCAAACCACGATTTACTGTCGGCTTAGACTTTGTCCGTAATTCCTCTACTTCCATCTTACTAGAACTAAGTGATTTCAGTTCACTGTCTAAATGAGGCGCTAACGACTGTTTATCTGCTCTTTCTATCAGATAAACTCTGCTAGTCTTCTTAATTGATTCATTGACTTCCGTAACCATAGTTGCTATAATGACATCATGATCGCTAATCCCCCGTTCTATATTGGCGTTGTCGAAAAAGTCCGTCCCATTTGTAGCTACAAGATTTAAGATACACTCCTGGAAATTGAAATAAGAACACCGTGAATTCATTGTCCCAGGAAGGGGAAACTTTATTGACACATTCCTGGGGTCAGATACATCACATGATCACACTGACAGAACCACAGGCACATAGACACAGGCAACAGAGCATGCACAATGTCGGCACTAGTACAGTGTATATCCACCTTTCGCAGCAATGCAGGCTGCTATTCTCCCATGGAGACGATCGTAGAGATGCTGGATGTAGTCCTGTGGAACGGCTTGCCATGCCATTTCCACATGGCGCCTCAGTAGGACCAGCGTTCGTGCTGGACGTGCAGACCGCGTGAGACGACGCTTCATCCAGTCCCAAACATGCTCAATGGGGGACAGATCCGGAGATCTTGCTGGCCAGGTTAGTTGACTTACACCTTCTAGAGCACGTTGGGTGGCACGGGATACATGCGGACGTGCATTGTCCTGTTGGAACAGCAAGTTCCCTTGCCAGTCTAGGAATAGTAGAACGATGGGTTCGATGACGGTTTGGATGTACCGTGCACTATTCAGTGTCCCCTCGACGATCACCAGTGGTGTACGACCAGTGTAGGAGATCGCTCCCCACACCATGATGCCGGGTGTTGGCCCTGTGTGCCTCGGTCGTATGCAGTCCTGATTGTGGCACTCACCTGCACGGCGCCAAACACGCATACGACCATCATTGGCACCAAGGCAGAAGCGACTCTCATCGCTGAAGACGAGACGTCTCCATTCGTCCCTCCATTCACGCCTGTCGCGACACCACTGGAGGCGGGCTGCACGATGTTGGGGCGTGAGCGGAAGACGGCCTAACGGTGTGCGGGACCGTAGCCCAGCTTCATGGAGACGGTTGCGAATGGTCCTCGCCGATACCCCAGGAGCAACAGTGTCCCTAATTTGCTGGGAAGTGGCGGTGCGGTCCCCTACGACACTGCGTAGGATCCTACGGTCTTGGCGTGCATCCGTGCGTCGCTGCGGTCCGGTCCCAGGTCGACGGGCACGTGCACCTTCCGCCGACCACTGGCGACAACATCGATGTACTGTGGAGACCTCACGCCCCACGTGTTGAGCAATTCGGCGGTACGTCCACCCGGTCTCCCGCATGCCCACTATACTCCCTCGCTCAAAGTCCGTCAACTGCACATACGGTTCACGTCCACGCTGTCGCGGCATGCTACCAGTGTTAAAGACTGCGATGGAGCTCCGTATGCCACGGCAAACTGGCTGACACTGACGGCGGCGGTGCACAAATGCTGCGCAGCTAGCGCCATTCGACGGCCAACACCGCGGTTCCTGGTGTGTCCGCTGTGCCGTGCGTGTGATCATTGCTTGTACAGCCCTCTCGCAGTGTCCGGAGCAAGTATGGTGGGTCTGACACACCGGTGTCAATGTGTTCTTTTTTCCATTTCCAGGAGTGTATTTCCATTGCGTGTGGGCTGCCGAACTAGCTGCTCAAGACAGTTTTCAGTAAACATGTTCGAAAGTAGTTCGCATGACTGTCTGTCTGTCTGTATCCCCTGCAATGAATCCGTAGGCATCTCAGTCTATGCTCGGTCGGTTAAAGTCGCCTCCAGTTAGTAATGGGTAGTTACGCGCTACTGACCACAGACATTCTTTGAATGGATCTAGGACTGTTACAGCAAGATCGGGTGGCAAGAAAAAAATTCAACAGTTAGCTTGGTTTCACCTATACCTCTTACACGCGACAAGGTAACTTCACTGTCACACTCAACTTGGATCTCAGTAGAGACAATATTTATGTCAATTGCACTGAACATTCCCCCTTCTAGGGGCCCTGATCTATCTTCCCGATATACGTTCCTTTAACTGAATACTTTCGATTTTCTTGGATAATTCATTATATATATGTATTCTGTCTCCTATTCATTACTGCTTTTCATTATTGGCAAAATGCTCGCCTTTGAAATACATACAGGAAGTCAAGTGTTACGCTGGCACAACTGGTTTAAAGTTCAAGATATATGACTATACATATGCTCGTAAGTTCTTTATCAGAGGAGATATCGAAGCACCGCTGATTTTCTAATGGAACAGCTTTCGACAGATGTTTAAGACGGGGATGATGGAGATTTATCACTTCTTCTAGAGAGATGTTTCGCAGAATAATTGTTTGATGTGCTCAAAGAGGAGAGCACATCATCAGTCCCGTTACGAAGTAAGCATCGGATAACGAGGCGAAAAACCATCTGTGACGTACTATTTCAGCCTCATGTTCAGTAGATTTACTGGCTACTATTGCTAATCTTAAGGGTGAAACCGTCAACGAAAGTTTCTTCCAAAGAGCTGTTATATGGTTCTATCTCTCAGCGGACGAATACCAATTATAGACGAAAATACGTGTTTTCGATAGGTTGATCTTTTCGTAAATATAGAGTCATTTATCAGATTTTTCATGCGTAAGTTATTATAAAAGGCGATGAAAAAGTTTCCGTTCGATGGGCGTACAGTCCAGAGTCGGTAGGCCAAACAGGCAAAATTGTCATAAGCACTTAGGCAATCATACCACCAATGCATGTGACTGAATATACCATTTTGCTCAAACGCCTTGTTCTGCTGCATGAAGAAGTTCGTAACTGCCTGCTGCCCATCTTCGACTGACAGGGATCGTGGACCCTTCATGGCCATTTTTAAGGGACCGAAAGCATGATAATCGGATTGGGAGAGTGTCTCCCACATGAATTGTAACTTCTGAGTTATCGACCAACGTTTAGTGTCAAACTGCGACCAGCTCGAAACTTGGCGCGCTGTTCCACAACGGTGGTTTTCGCCGGACATACTGTTCCACACGCAGTCTTTGTTTTCCGATGGATGTCTAAAAGTGCTTGTCCATCAGTAGCCACTAAAAGAATAACTGCACGTTGGTCTTATTTCCGCATTTACCGCACGCACCTCGGAAAGATACGAATGCACACTGATCCCTTATTTACATGTCGGCGCTTATACACCCGCATCGTGGTTGCAGTACGTTGGATATAAGCTACAGCAACGTCCTGAAAATGAAACTTTTTGATCGTTCCTTATATGTCTTACCACTCTTGCGGCGCGAATACCGCTGTTGAAATATGCTTCAGTTTACGCATGACCATTATGATGTGCAGTCATAACCTACGTATGATAAAAATGAATTACTCGGCAAATTTTAAGCAGCGTAATCGAGTCAGCAAAAAGTCTCCTCACTGACGATTTAAGGTAACTGAAAACGAACGAAGTTATTACATAAATTGTCGGTTCGGCGCTAAAGAGAAAGTGAGAATTTTCCTCCTTCACTAGCTGAGAGCGAGCCAGAGATGCCATTACTGATTCTTACTGTAATTTCCGGAGCTCCCTTTAATGGCAGTGTTCTAATACCTGGGGAGCCAGTAATCTATTGGGCAGAATCTGCTCTTACGAGCTTACATCTTTACAGCCTTCGTCACGTTCAGGAGAGGTCTGCGTGTATGTCAATGTTATCTTATTAGAAATAATAATGAGTAATTTTGCTTTCATAGTTTTGGAACACCATGAATTTTTCGGAACAGAGGCGGCACTGATTTTTGCATTTTTATCGATACTACAGGTCAATGTAACAACTTCTGTGGATTTAGTAGGGGTGGTAAGATTTATATTGAACTGACGGGGAAGTCAGGCGAAACTATCTTCAGTAGTTCTAGAGGAAGATTTCATTCTTTGAATTTGGAAAACACAGGAGAGATAACTGTTGCTGGAACATACAGGGTGAGGCAGCTAAGTCATAACACACCTTGTATCTCCCCAACCGTAATAGATAGAAAGATGCCGTTTGGACAGTGAATTGCAGAGACAGGAGCTACTTGAATACATCACATTTCATGTTTGTTCTATTTTTTATTGGAGCGATATGAGGCCATCTTTTTTTTTCAAATGGAACTCTATGTTAAGTTTTAGCGTAACACGATGGGCTTAAAAAAACGGTTTCAAATATGTGTGTATCATAATATTTAGGTGAATAGTTTTTGAGACACAGATATGTTCTCGTATCATGTTCGTCCTTTGAAGCGGCATTGTCCAATGCGACCTTTCCTGTTGTGCAGAGTACATCGTAAACGTCGCGAGTCCGTTCTTACACAAACACGCCCATTTACCCGACAATAGTAATGGTTCAAATGGCTCTGAGCACTATGCGACTTAATTTCTGAGGTCATCAGTCGCCTAGAACTTAGAACTAATTAAACCTAACTAACCTAAGGACATCACACACATCCATGCCCGAGGCAGGAGTCGAACCTGCGACCGTAGCGGTAGCTCGGTTCCAGACTGTAGCTCCTAGAACCGCTCGGCCACTCCAGCCGGCGTGACAATAGTAATACATACTGCGATATTTTGCGCAACAATTAATTGATGATGTCGCGCAAATATTATTCAGTTTTTGACAACTGTGATTCCAAAATGTAGACAACATACAGCATTAAAATACTACAAGATGTTAATACATTTTAAGGAACAG
This sequence comes from Schistocerca serialis cubense, assembly GCF_023864345.2. Classification (NCBI taxonomy): domain Eukaryota; kingdom Metazoa; phylum Arthropoda; class Insecta; order Orthoptera; family Acrididae; genus Schistocerca; species Schistocerca serialis. The sequence continues at coordinate 218,297,904 of NC_064646.1, read as the reverse complement.
AAATACAAATGTAAATGAGGAGGCCCTTATTGGTAACAATTATTTCGTACGTATTTGTGTTTTATTTGAAAATATTTACTATTGATCATAATACGAAGCAAATACAAACAAAGATGCAAAATACATACTGTACATGATACAAAACTTTACTGAAGCATGTGCCCAAAATGCTTCTCCTCTGCTCCGATGCACATTTGTAGTCGCCGTTCGAATGATTTGTGAACGGCTGCGAGGGTGTCAGGTGAGATATCGGCGCACGCTTCGATGATACGTTACTTAATATCGTCTTTCGTAGTTGGTATGTGAGCATACACTTTGCGTTTGATTGCTCCCCACAGAAAAAAATCAAGAGAGGTCAAATCAGGCCCCACAATGACATTTCACACAATGCCGCACCACACGTTAACACTCCACGGTTGCTGATACTGTAACTGTTGAAGCCAGTGTTGGTTCTCTATTGACCAGTAATGCATATTATGCAAATTCACATTACCGTGGTTGGTGAAAGTCGCTTCATCAGTAAAAAGCACCCGTTGAAAAAACGTTGGATCATTTTGTAGGCGCTGCAGTGCAAACCGGCAAAATTTCTGGCGCCTTTCGAAATCCACACCGGAGAGTGCTTGATGTAATGAGAGGTGAAGCGGCTGAAATCTATGCCGGTGCAATATGTGTAGAACACTTCTATGACTTATAACACATTCCGAGGCGATACGTCACGACGAAACAGTAGGGTCGTTGTGCGCCAACGCTAAAACACCCTCTTCATTTACCTCGCCAGTTGCAGTTTTCTGCCTTGTCCTCTGTATAGCGTTCCATGATCACGATTCAAGTAGTTTCTTGCAAATACGTGCAAGTAGCTGGCGCGTAGGACGCTGGCGATCAGGATACAGCTCCCCATATCGCTTTATTGCTCTAACAGCATTTCTTCTGCTTTCACCACACACTAGAAGCATATCTAACTTTTCTTCGTTGGTGTAAATGTCTGCTCCAAGAAACTGTGATGGAAATGCGATGTCTCATTACCCCAGCAGCACATTTATACCCTTCTCTCCAGCTGCCTCGTGCGTCACCTTGAGGCGTTATCGAGAAGCCGGAAAACAGCGCCTTCCCTGTTAAGTTCCTCAGTGTTCAACGGGAAAGGTCGCATTGGACAACGCCACTTCGAAGGACGAACACGACATGAGAACATACGTGTGTCTCAAAAACTATTCACCTAAATATTATGATATACACATATTTGAAACCGTCTTTTTAAGCTAATCATGTTATGCTAAATTTAACATAGGGTTCCATTTAAAAAAAACCTAAGATAGCCTCATATCTCTGTAATAAAAAATAGCACAAATATGAAATGCAATGTACTCAAGTGGCCCCTGTCCCTGCAATTCACTGTCCAAACGGCATCTTTGTATCTATTACGGTTGGAGAGAGATAAGGGGTGTTATGACTTAGCTGACTCACCCTGTATACATGAAGTATCTTGGTTTGCTGATGACATTATAGTGCTTGTCTCTAATGGAGGTAAGCAGCAGAGAGGACTGGATGAAGTTAACAAACAATGTTTGAAAGTAGGTTTGAAAATTAATTACCATGAGAGTAAAATGAGTTCGTTTGGTAAATTATGAGGGGCAGAAAAAAAACGAGCCAGAGGCCTTCAAGAAGAAATTTGTACCTTTATTTCAAAAGTATTCCCCAGACTGTTGAGGCAGTTACTCCACAGCGACACAAGGCAGTGAATAGCGACGTCGCCGGCCGTAGTGGCCGAGCGGTTCTAGGCGCTTCAGTCTGGAACCGCGCATGGATGTGAGTGATGTCCTTAGGTTAGTTAGGTTTAAGTAGTTCTAAGTCTAGGGGACTGATGACCACAGATGTTAAGTCCCATAGTGCCTAGAGCCATTTAAACCAAGCAACGTTTCCCGCACTTGTTTGGACGGCCTTGGATTTTCTGAGTGGCAGCTATCTTGCATGCATATACTGGAGACTCCGTAGTTTTCTACCAGAGTTCGAAATGATGACCTCATGTCGTGCCTTCAGCTACCACTCGCGACTCGAAATTACGTTCCTTGACATAGCGCTTCAGAGACCCATTAGACATGTTTTGCTGGTTGAAGACGGTACGCACCCATTGGGTGAACTCTGTCCTTAATGATGGCACTTTCGACGCTCAGTCCGACGTCTGCTACAATGGCTGCTCCTGTCTCGAATAATGGGGACATTGACGTGCTGTACAATGCCATCGGTAAAGCGGTGTGGCGTTCCAAACTTGGCGTCATCGGCCAGTGATACGTCCTCCCCAGAGCCGCTTGTGCCACGTCTTGGCCCTTGCGACGACCGTGCAGTGATTTCTGTGACCTTGTGCCATTCCTCGTCTGACTCCCGTTCCACGATGTCCTTCCGCCATCAAAAAACGCACTACACCCCTTCGCTCTTCTTTTGAAGCCTCCATTTCACCGTTTTCAGCACGACTGACTACAGTGGAGCGTCGACGGGTGGCGTAACTTGCTCTCTCGTCATGTAGGCATGCACCCTGACTGCAGTGAATTGTTTTACTGATATTATGTCACACTGAATTCATACATTCATTTTTGATGATAAAAATTCCAGTTTCAATAGAACTACACTTTCGAACCGGGTCTAACAACAGTTTTGGAGTCACGCACAACAACTACCTGTTATGCCCATCATAGTAGCATCGCACACACACGGCGCGCTACATATTGCTTGAGTTCGTGGAAAGGCAGCTACCTTCAGCTAACACGTGTACGGCTACTAACACTCCAGAACTGCTGGATTTGGGTTAGTTGTGAAATTTTCCACACTGTGCATGATAAATAAATAAATATCGTGTGACTAAGGCCTCCCGGCGGGTAGACCGTTCGCCGCGTACAAGTCTCTCGATTTGATGCCACTTCGGCGACTTGCGCGTCGATGAGAATGAAATGATGAAGATTACGACAACGCAACACCCAGTCCCTGGGCGGAGAAAATCTCCGACCCAGCCGGGAATCGAACCCGGGCCCATAGGATTGACATTCTGTTATGCTGACCACTCAACTACCAGGAGCGGACTCAATGCACGATTATGTGATAGTAAATTCAGCACAGGGAAATACGCAAAAATAGTAACGTTATTTTTGTTTTAAGTTCACATAAAATGCGAGTTAGTTCGGATTTACGAAACATTAAATTACTTACCTGTGGATTCTGAGTAATTCATTGTCGACATCTCGCTTTTCAAAGCAGCTCAAAACAAAATAACTGAAACTTCGAAAGCTTCCTTCCCAGCAGCCTGTAGAACATTAAGTGACCGTTTGGGACATGTTTATCCACTATTCCAAATTAATTTTCTGATAATTTGGTTGGAATTCAACAATAACACACTGCATTTATACTGGAGAGTGAGCTTACCATGCGTCGCTCTTTCTCAGGGCTGTCAAACAAAGGATGAGTTACAATGAAGCTCTGTGCCGTCATGTGCTTCAGCGCACTGAACTCTTCTTACAAAACGTATGACCAACTCTTGTCTCTAGCTCGAATTTCTCATTATTAAGAAAAAGATACTAACAATGTTTTAAAATTTTATTTTCGTAGTTCTCTACACAAATATGAGTGTTCTGACCGTTTTCCATTAGGTAATAAATCATGGACTTTTTGAAAAGCAGTCACAAAAAATTACAAGTAACAGCAATGTGCATCAGGAGAATGATTGCTTTAACGCCTTTGATGGGAAGAAAACAAAAGGAACAGGTGTTAAAGAATTAGAACAGGATGCTGCCTCAGACTGTGTACATAAACAAATCTAGCTAAATGGCAATTGATTTTGCATGTCAGCTATTTAATATCTTCCCAAAGGAAAAATGAGCTGTAAATAAAAATGTTTCGGTAATTTTCTGCCCTCGTCCTCATTTACAGTTGAACTCTTCTTTCCTACACATAAAAATACTATTCGCGATTTCTGAATGTGTCTTTAATTACTAAACTATATTTCACTTGTACGTTCCTTATAAATTGAGACAGATTTCAGGTCGCAATAAGATCCGTGCATATCACTTTCAATAGGACTGTGCCTAGGAAACACTGTGAAGTGAAACCCAGCAGTCGGTTTGGTTGTGAACAACAGGCAACAGAAGTTTTTAGAATGTAACAGATCACTTGAAACATCGATATTTGCGAATGTTAGCACTGAAACAATCTAGGGAAGCTGTATCATCTTCATTTCATTGCGAGAAACAGAGACGAGTAGCTACGCCAAAAAAATAAAAAAGGTTCAAATGATGGCTCTGAGCACTATATGACTTAATATCTAAGGTCATCAGTCCCCCTAGACTTAGAACTTCTTAAACCTAACTAACCTACGAACATCACACACATCCATGCCCGAGACAGGATTCGAACCTGCGACTGTTGCAGCAGCGTGGTTCCAAACTGAAGCGCCTAGAACCACTCGGCCACATAGGCCGGCTTGCTCCAAAAAGGTGTCGCCCTTAGTAGATGATTTTTCATGTGAAGAAATATAAAAAAGGGAGACCTAAACAGAAACCTTTCTTCAACACAAGAACTATACTTGTATCAATTACTGACGTGGGATTGAGGAACATGTATCTGAAACAGTAAGCTTCGATCTTAAAATTTGTATGAAGCGAAATGTGGACCACGAAAAAGCTGGAAAAGTAGACACTTGAAGAATTATTACAGTGGTGATATGGAAAGTCTTTACAAATTAAGTGGATAATTAAGTAGTACAATAGGAAGCGCAGATATCTGGAAATTAAGAATCAATAGTGAAATATACCAAGTAGAGAAAAAATAATGAAAAAAAGATATGACATTGTTTTGAGACATTTATACAGGATTAACGCCAAAACGGTAACAAAACATTTCTTGAAGAACCTTTTGGAAAAGAAATTAACTGGCTGGGTCCGAAATGTTAAGAAGAACTTAGAAATAAACAACATGAAAGCATTATTTTTGGAAGTAAAATGTTAAAATGTGGATTCCAAGCAGAAAGAGTAAGACAATAGATGCGGTCTCAAGAAACGAAGAAGAAATACGGCGAAACAGCAAAAGAATACTGTGGTAGCTATCTGTTAAATAGCAACTTTCAAATTTAAAATATATTATTGCTTTATTTCGGGAATCAATCATTGCCAAAGTAATGCAAAGATGGTATTGTATACGAAGATTAGACTTCAAACAGTTTTGTTAGTTGGTGTAGTCTTTGAGGCTCACGAGAAGTCATATGTTTTGGTTCCGGTTCAGACTGCCAATGCCAGCACTACCCGCCTATGGACGAAATATGTGTTAAGTTTTCAACAATTCTCCATATGCTGATCCTGTGCTGCCTTCACTACTTTATCCCTCAGAGCTACTGTACATATTTCCCCCATTCCTGTCAATTGTTCCCTTATGCTCTCCCCGAAACTCTGTACAACCTCTGGTTTAGTCAGTTTATCCAGGTCCCATCTCCTTAAATTCCACCTTTTTGCAGTTTCTTCAGTTTTAATCTACAGTTCATAACCAATAAATTGTGGTCAGAGTCCACATCTGCCCCTGGAAATGTCTTACAATTTAAAACCTGGTTCCTAAATCTCTGTATTGCTATTATATAATCTATCTGATACCTTCTAGTATCTCCAAAATTCTTCCATGTATACAACCTTCTTTTATGATTCTTGAACCTAGTGTTAGCTATGGTTAAGATATGCTGTGTGCAAAATTCTACCAGACGGCTTCCTCTTTCATTTCTTACCCCCAATCCATATTCACCTACTACGTTTCCTTCTGTCACTTTTCCTACTCTCGAATTCCAGTCACCCATGACTATTAAATTTTCGTCTTCCTTCACTAGCTGAATCATTTCTTTTATCTCATCATACATTTCAACAATTTCTTCATCATCCGCAGAGCTAGTTGGCATATAAACTTGTACTACTGTAGTAGGCATGGGCTTCGTGTCTATCTTGGCCACAATAATGCGTTCACTACGCTGTTTGTAGTAGCTTACCCGCACTCCTATTTTGTTATTCATTATTAAACCTACCCCTGAATTACCCCTATTTGATTTTGTATTTATAACCCTGTATTCACCTGACCAGAAGTCTTGTTCCTCCTGCCACCGAACTTCACTAATTCCCACTATAACTTTAATCTATCCATTTCCCTTTTTAAATTTTCTAACCTACCTGCCCGATTAAGGAATCTGACATTCCACGCTCCGATCCGTAGAACGCCAGTTTTCTTTCTCCTGATAACGACGTCCTCTTTGAGTAGTCCCCACCCGAAGATCCGAATGGGGGACTATTTTACTTCCGGAATATTTTACCCAAGAGGACGCCATCATCATTTAACCATACAGTAAAGCTGCTTACACACTACTTAACCTAAATTATCCTAAGGAGAAACACACACCCATGCCCGAGGGAGGACTCGAACCTCCGCCGGGACCAACGCAAAGTCCATGACTGCAGCGGCCAAGACCGCTCGGCTAATCCCGCGCGGCGTAGTTAGCGTCCCAAGAGTGAAATGTAGCGGAGCTTCCGTTATGATTGTGTCACCATGTCATGGTATTCGATGGGTCCCTGGTTACTCTGCAAGGTCGTACAACTGTGAAGGATTATTCGACCATTTTGGCTGATCTGGTCCTTCCCATTGTATAACGAAACGGCACGGTTCACACAACTCGCATCGTTCAGGATTGGTTTTGTGAACACGACGGGGGAGTTTTCGCATCTACCCTGACCACCACACTCATAGGATCTCAATATTTATTGACCATATGTGGTCAGTTTTAGGGAGTAGGGTGCGTGATCGCTAGTCACTTCCATCATCGTTAAGTGTAGTTCATACTGTTTTGTAGGAAGGATGGTACACACAGCGGCGGCTCGTGCCAAATGTTGCCAATGTGTTTCAGTGTGGTGGCCTATAGCTTTTTGACTTCACTACAGTAGTAATTTTATCTCAGTTGAATACATAAATTTTTTTCATACACTTTGAACTGTTTACATAGTTTTAAATGTTATAATTATCGTTTAATAGTGTGAGGAACAGAGTAAAATGAAAAAGTAGATGCTGATATCTGCAGGAATTGAACCCAGTTCCCCTAGTTAACAGTTCATACTTTACAACATTTGTCCACGGTGGAATCGTGAAACTGGTGTTTTTTAAAAAAAGCCCTCATGCTCTACGTTTGATCAGCACAGTACATGCGATTTCAAAGAAAAATACTGGCCTGTCTAATTCAGTAATCTGTCACAAATAATTGACTTCAGATTAAATCCACCTTGGTATTCATCTAAATTTCTCTACAGCGTTGTTTCTAATCTGTTTAGTATTGCAGAGAAGGTACTCTGTTGTTGTTAACGTCTTATTTATTGCCTTTCTTATGTAATGGATGTGTTAAGACCAGCATCCACTCTCCTGGGAGTTTCTCTGCCTGCCAAGTTTTCTCAAATATTAGATTTAGCTAATTTTTATTTTTATTCTTGGCAGAGTCCATTTCCAAGGTTCTGCCGTAATGTTTACCAATAGCTTTATAAGATTTTAGCAATTTTTTTCAATTTCTTTGATGGCTGGAGGTAAATCTGCTTCTACATTATCATGAGTGTTTCAGTACTCTAGCTTATGGGTTCGTTCTGGACAATTAAGAAGCTGATATAAGCTTTTTTCGAAAGTTTTCAATGTTATGTAACTGAAATCGGTGAGCTTTCTCCCTTCTGTTGTTAGATTTACATTTAAAGTACATCTACCTGACTCTTAAAATCCCACTTTCTCCTCCAAAGATGTACTGGAAACGGGTCTCTTTAGCAGATCATCTCCAGGAACATTTTGATACTAAATTTCCTCGCTTTTTTACCCCCATCTAGCCTATAGCTCTTTACCTTACAAAAGTAGTAATCATAACCAAACCTAATATAATAATTTTATCTAAAATGACTGAATTATTATTTTTAAATTTTATAGTTAGTAGCTTAGCATTGAGAGGAATAAAATGAAATGAAAAATAAAGTTGGTATATGCAGGAATCGAACACAGCTTCGCGAATTAGAAGTCTATGCCTCAGACCTCTCACCCACGTTGGAATCATGATAGCATCGTTTTAAAAATTTGTCATACTCTACGCCCGCACAGTACACTACACGCAGTTTTAAAGAAAAATGTTGACGTCGTGCTGTGAGCGACATAGCACTCGTAGTGCCAGTAGGAATGATGTCACATCAGAGCATGCACAGCAGAAAACACATAGCACGGATGAACGTCAGTTCAGTACTTGACACTGGTTTGCAGCTATCGTGAAGAGAGCATTACAAAACAAATTTTCGTTCTTGTTATTTGCATACCAGCATCCGTTTGAAGATAAATGGCGAAATTTTAGTGCAATTTCTAGTTCGCATTCGAAGCGGCACAATTTTAGTTCGATATTTACAGTGTTCTGTAGCACGTTAGCACGTGATAACAAGCCACGGTACCATTGAAAACAATTTTTTGAGTCATTAGTCATCTGACCGGCTTGATGTGGCATGCCACGAATTCCGCTCCTGTGGCTCTGAGCACTATGGGACTTAACTACTGTGGTCATCAGTTCCCTAGAACTTAGAACTACTTAAACCTACCTAACCTAAGGACATCACACACATCCATGCCCGAGGCAGGATTCGAACCTGCGACCGTCCTCTCCTGTACTAACCTCTTCATCTCAGAGTAGCACTTGAAACTTATGTCCACAGTTACTTGCTGGATGTATTCCAATCTCTGTTTCCCTTTAGAACTTTCACCCTCTGTAGCTCCCTGTAATACCTCGCAAGTTATTCTGTGATTTCTGAACAGATGTCCAAGCATCCTGTCTCTTCTTCTTGTCAGTGTTTTCCATACATTCCTTTCCTCTCTGATGCTCCGGAGAACCTTCTCATTCCTTGGCTTACCAGTCCACCGAAGTTCAAACATTCTTCTGTAGCACCACGTCTCAACTGCTTCGATTCTTTTCTGTTCCGGTTTTCCCATAGTCCATGTTTCACTACCATACAACATTTCGCTCCAGATGTACATTCTCAGAAATTTCTTCCTCAAATTAAGGCCTGCGTTTGATAGTAGCAGAATTCTCTTGGTCAGGAAGCCCTTTTTTGTAGGTGGTGGTCTGCTGCTTATGTTCTCGTTTCTCCATGCATCATGGGTTTTTTTCTGCCTGGGTTGCAGAATTTCTTACCTTCGCCTATTTCGTGATTCTTAATTTGATATGAAGTTTCTCGCTGTTTTCATTTCTATTGATTCTCATTACTTTCGTCTTTCTTCGATTTACTATCAATCCATATTCTGTACTCATTAGATTATTTTTTGCATTCAGCGTATATATAACTCTTCTTCACTTTTACTGAGGATAGCAATGTCATCAGCGAATCGTACCATTGACATCCTTTCACACTGAATTTTAATTCCACTCCTGAACCTTTCTTTTATTTCCATCCTTGCTTCTTCGATGTACAGATTGAACAGTAGGGGCGAAAGAGTACATCCCTGTCTTACACACTTTTTAATCCGAGCTCTTACTTCTTGGTCGTCTACTCTTATTATTCCCTGTTTGCTCTTGTACATGTACATTCCTCGTCTCTCCCTGTAGCTTACCCCTCTTATTCTCAGAATTTCGAACATGTTGCACCATTTTACGTCGTAGAACGCTTTTTCCAGCTCGACAAAGCCTATGAACGTACCTTGATTTTTCTTCAGTCTTGCTTCCATTATCAACCACAACGTCAGAATTGCCTCTCTGATAACTTCAGCTTTCCTGAAGCCAAAATGATCGTCATCGAACACATCTTCAAGTTTCTTTTCGATTCCTCTGCGTATTAGACTTGTCAGAACTTGGATGTATGAGCTGTTAAGCTGATTGTGCTATAACTCTCGCACTTGTTGGCTGTTTTAGTCTTCGGAATTGTGTGGATGATGATTTTCGGAAAGTCATATCGTATATCGCCGGATTCATAAATGGTGAAATGTGTGTGAAATCGTATGGGACTTCACTGCTAAGTTCATCAGTCCCTAAGCTTACACACTACTTAACCTAAATTATCCTAAGGACAAACACACACACCCATGCTCGAGGGAGGACTCTGTTGTGTCTAGACAAGACAGCCTAGACACAATGAGAGGAAGCCGAAAGGCACGCGCTAAGCCAAAGCAGGGTGCGTGAGGTCTGAAACAGGATACGTTATGAATGCTATAAAGAAAAGTACGTAGCTTCTGGAATACTTAACTTTAATCCATCCTTTTGGTACATCTGGAGATTGTGGCGATACAAGTGAGACTCTTTAGATACATGCAATGTTACTAATGGCGCCTTGCTAGGTCGTAGCCATGGACTTAGCTGAAGGCTATTCTAACTATCTGCTCTGCAAAGGAGCGATGCTTCGTCCGTGTAGTCTCTAGCAAAGTCGTCCGTACAACTGAGGCGAGTGCTAGTCAGTCTCTCGAGACCTGCCTTGTGGTGGCGCTCGGTCTGCGATTCCTGACAGTGGCGACACGCGGGTCCGACATGTACTAATGGACCGCGGCCGATTTAAAGCTACCACCTAGCAAGTGTGGTGTCTGGCGGTGACACCACATTCCTCCCCCGCAAATCGGCGAACGGTCGTGTTATAAGGCTTCCGCCCGCCGTGGGGAGGACCCCATGTTGACGTATGCGATGAGGTGGGGAGCCTAACAACAGGCGAGGCTGTGCCACCCGCACCCGGCCATTCGGTCCGAGGGGAGCTAGGAAACGCCTGAAAACCTAGTCCAGGGTGCACGTCTACATGTGGTGTATGCGCCCGTAAAGAGACGGGGGGCCGAAGGGCCGACCTCCATTGCGTCGGGGTATCCAACGCGCGATGACGTCATGTTGTCCGGAGTGGGCAAGAGTTCCATGGCGGAGGACGGCTGGTCACGGGAAGCGATCGGCGGCGCGTGACCCAGGGAGGCGCTTGGCGGCTGCAGCGAAGCGTCCACTGCGGGCGGCGCCGGCTGGAGGACAGGCGGCGGCGGCGGAGGCGGCAGCGGCGCGTCGCCATGGGACAAAATGGAAGGCATCGTCGGTAACACCTGGGGATGAGGCGAGCCAGTAGATGGATCCCCAGGGCGCTGACCGGACGGCACCGTCGCTGAAAGCAGACAGGGAGCGGCAGAACCCGTGCGACGACAGAGGCGCAGCTGATTGAGATGCCGACGCACCTCACCAGAGGCCCCCAAAACGAAATACATCGCGCGGCCGAGGCAGTGAAGAATGAGCCCTGCTAGCCAACGCCGCGAACTCCGATAGTTGCGATAGAATACAACGTCGCCTGGAGCAAAAGCAGAAGGCTGCCGCTGCACAGGAACCTGATGCGGCGGGTGCAGCAAAGACATCAAGGTTCGATGAGGACGACCGTGGAGCAACTCAGCCGGCGAGCGACCATCTTGGGGCTGAGAGCGATACGATGACAAAAAGAGCAACAACGCGTCCTCCCGAGAATGCGACTCTTTCAACTTCAACATCTGTGACTTGAAAGTCCGGACCAATCGTTCAGCGGCACCGTTTGACTGAGGCGAAAACGGAGCGGATGTCAGATTTTGAATACCATTGGCCTTGCAGAAAGACTGAAATTCTACAGACATGAATTGTGGGCCATTGTTGGAAACAATAGTCTGCGGAAGACCTTCAATGCAAAAGATAGCAGACAACGCATGGATGGTGGCAGATGACGTCGTGGAAGACATCTGGGCAACAAAAGGAAAATTACTGAAGGCATCTACCAGAACCAACTATCGAGCATTCCAGAATGGACCAGCAAAATCGATGTGCAAGCGTTGCCAAGGGGAAGTGGCTTTTGGCCATGCAAAGACTTTCCGCGGTGATGCGGATTGTTGTTCGGCACACGCCATGCAAGAAGAACACATATTCGTAATCGCAGCATCGATTCCGAACCAAGTACAGTGCTGACGAGCAAGTTGTTTCGTTCGCACTATACCCCAATGTCCTTGGTGAAGAAGCCGTAAGACAGAGGACTGTAACGAACGTGGGACCCCGACTCTGGACTGATCATTATCAGAACGCAACAACAAAACACCACGTCGTACAAAAAGTCTCTCCTTGTGAGAAAAAAATCGACGAACCAACGGATCCTCTATCCGAGACTTTGAGAAAGGCCATTGCGTAGCAACAAAACGCAAAACGGTAGCAAGGATCGGGTCAGCAGCTGTGGCTGTAGCTACACGACGAAAATCAATCGGAAACGATTCGACCACTTCATCGGTTTCCGAAGCAATGAGCGTGCAAGCAAGTTCGGAAGAATCGAATGCTCTATCCTCAGCAACAGGCAAACAGGACAACGCATCGGCGTTTCCGTGCTTTGCAGTGGACCGATACAAGATATCGTAGCGGTACTGCGAGAGGAAAATAGACCAGCGAATGAATTTCCGCGCTGTACGTGGAGGTACAGGCTTGTTCGGATGAAAAAGCGATGTCAAAGGTTTGCGGTCTGTGATGACGGTAAAGTGATGACCATACAAGAAATCATGGAACTTAGTAACACCAAACACGAGAGCCAAAGCTTCTTTCTCTATCTGTGAATAATTTCTTTGTGCAGATGAGAGCAATTTGGACGCAAAGGCAATAGGGGGATCATGCGACCCATCTTTGTGCGCAGGCACAGCACCGATCCCGAAATCCGATGCATGGACCATCAACAAAAGGGGTTTCTGGGGATCGAATGGCGTAAGGCAAGTATTAGAAAGCAACGCCGATTGCAACTGGCGAAAAGCGCGTTCGCATTCCGTCGTCCAGACGAACGGAACACCTGTACGGCGTAAGCGATGAAGCGGAGCTGAAATGGAAGAGGCATTGCGCACATTCACTCACACTTTGTGATTCTAAATCGTGTAATGTTCTTGCGACCTCATCACACAATGCGTGAGGAACATTGCGCGCTCTGAAAAATTTCGGTTGCGCGTTGACTTTCAGTTCCAAATGTGCTTCATAGTTCTTAGTGCAACCTAAGCCCGGTCCAAAAATGTCTGCAAATTCTTCACATAGCCGAGAAACACTGTCTGAAGGCACAGTCTGATTCACTGATAGGACCTGATTTACTATAGACATGTTAAACAACTGAAATAAATCTAAACCAAACAAGTTCACTGCAGTAGAAGAACGAAGAATGTAAAATGACACAAGTTTTGTTTGTCCCTTATATGTTGCAAGAAGAGTGCACTGTCCTAACACAGGGATATTCTGACCTGAATAACTATTTAACTGAACATTTGCGGCACACAACGGAGGTTTGCCCAGTTGTTTGTACGTGTCATGATTGAGCAATGAAACTGCAGCTCCGGTATCGAGCTGGAATGGTACGACCTTGCCATTAAAGTCCAAGTCTACAAAAAGTTTATTGTCCTGCTGACGACAAGAGCGACTGTCGTGTGCAATTTGAACGGACACTGGTACAGAAGCACTTGCGACTAGACAGGATTTCCGGCGACGTCGACGCACAGTTTGTGTGGGACGAACACTGTCACTGTTTGAGAAAGTGGCACTCGACGGGTTGGAATTAACTACATGAATGTCCATGGGCGAACGTCCACGAGCCTGAGTGTCCTTGGTTCGATTCCGGCGTGAAGCAAAGGGCCTGGAATGGTTGTGATTGTCTGATCTGAGCTTTTTCTGGCAAACACTTTGAACATGTCCTTTCTTATTACAGTAAAAGCAAATAGCTTGGCGCGACGGGCAATTTTCACGCTAATGTCTAGTAGCACACTGCAGGCATGATTTCACTGCATTTGTATGCTGGCGCGGCACACCTGGTTTAGAGCGTGGCGGCAGCTGCGCGGACGTGTGCAAGGGCAGTTTACCGGGCCGTGCAGCGCGCCCGGCGGGCCGGTAAATGTTACACACGGCTGGCGAAGTTGCAAATGATTCCCGAGCAAAGCCAAGCATGTCTTGTCTATCCAATATGTCTATCACTTGCTGAAGGGAGGGATTAACTAGTTTCAAAATCTGTTCCCGTATGCGAACATCAGAAACGTTCTGTGCTATTGCATCACGTACCATAGTATCTGAATAAGGGAGTCCACATTCATACTCAAAAGCACAATCCCTTGTAAGGCCTTGCAATGTTGCAACCCACTCCCTATTAGTTTGACTGGCCGTACGTTTTGTATGAAAGAAAGTATACCTTTTTGCAACTACATTAACTGTTTCTTTGAAGTAGGCGTCCAATGCCGACAAAATTTCTTCGTAGAACAGAGTTGCTACGTCGCGTCGGGGAAATAATTTCACTATCACACGGTACGTTTGCACCCCTAAACACGACAATAAATGAGGCTGCCGCTCGTTACCTTGAATTCTGTAGGCGGCGAGATGAAATCCAAACTGGCGTGACCACTCCGTCCATGTTTCCTTAGCTGGTTCATAGGGACGAAATGGGGGTGCAACTGCATGTTGTGGCTGCGGTAGCAGTGAAGCGGCGGCGGCCGCATCGTTTTGCAGTGCACGTTGACACTGGACGAGCTGTCCAAGGGCATCCAATAACGCCTGCGTCTGCTGATTCTGCAAGCGATAAAATTCGGACAGTACATCTGGCGAAGCCGTGACACAAGTAAATGTAAGCAATTAGAAAGAACAAGACCCTTTCCGTTGACTCGTCGCCAAAAATTTTTGTGTCTAGACAAGACAGCCTAGACACAATGAGAGGAAGCCGAAAGGCACGCGCTAAGCCAAAGCAGGGTGCGTGAGGTCTGAAACAGGATACGTTATAAAGAAAAGAATGCTTCTGGAATGCTTCTGGAATACTTAACTTTAATCCATCCTTTTGGTACATCTGGAGATTGTGGCGATACAAGTGAGACTCTTTAGATACATGCAATGTTACTAATGGCGCCTTGCTAGGTCGTAGCCATGGACTTAGCTGAAGGCTATTCTAACTATCTGCTCTGCAAAGGAGCGATGCTTCGTCCGTGTAGTCTCTAGCAAAGTCGTCCGTACAACTGAGGCGAGTGCTAGTCAGTCTCTCGAGACCTGCCTTGTGGTGGCGCTCGGTCTGCGATCCCTGACAGTGGCGACACGCGGGTCCGACATGTACTAATGGACCGCGGCCGATTTAAAGCTACCACCTAGAAAAGTGTGGTGTCTGGCGGTGACACCACAGACTCGAACCTCCGCCGGGATCAGCCGCACAGTCCATGACTGCAGCGCCTGAGACCTCTCGCCTAATCCCGCGCGGCCCGGATTCATAGATTCTACAAACCAACGTGAGTAGCCCTTTTGTTGGCACATCCCCCAATGACTTTAGAAATTCTGATGGAATGTTATCTGTCCCTTCTGACTTATTCGATCTTAAGTCTTCCAAAGCTCTTCTAAATTCCGTTACTAATACTGGAACGCCTATCTCTGTCGACTCCTGTTTCTTCTCCTATCACATGAGACAAGTCCTCCCACTCACAGAGGCCTTAATGTACTCTTTCCACCGATTCGCTCTCTCTCAATTTGACAGTGCCCTCTTAAGGTTGACACCTGTTTATTTTTAATTTCACCGAAGGTTGTTTTGACTCCTTTATACAGACCCGTATTTATCCAGTCTGAGGCGAGTGGACGCTGATTTGAATGCCAACGATTTGCGTACATCGTGTTCGTCATGGTAATTGTTTTATTTTTTTTATTTTTACATATTTTCGTTCACCTATTGTACGTAGCGTCCAGAGGTAAAGGGACTGGTGCAAATTCGGATGGTATGGCGGTCAGTATGGAACTGTTCGAAAGACTGATAACTTAAGAAACAGAAGCAGAGGGACCGCCGCGGGTGCGTCGTCTGCTCGGCGCGACCGCGCTCAGCACGCAGCCGGCTCCCCTGCGATTAGCAGCCCCTTGTGGCGGGCGACACCCATTGCCCGTGGCTGCCCGCGCCTACATCCGCCGCCGCCTGGTCGGAATAATGCAACGCGCCACCCACAGGCGATCCCGCCTTATCGTCCCGGCCATCTGCGACTGCAGTACTAGGACGCTCGCTGCACCGGCTGAATACTCAAGTGGGGAAGTCCTCTCGCTACTGTGAAACCAAACGGAAGCCACGGAACAACGTTCATTTAAACCTTAATCCATTTAAGAGTTTCCTCTAAAAATTGAAAGTTTCGTAAAAAAATGATTTTCGTTTGATTTTGAACTCGTACTGGCTTGATTGGTTGGCTGTAACTTTGCTGCTGTTTAGCATTGGGTGACTTTGTGTATTTCCTACTGTGAGAGAAACCAAATATACATTACTGGCTATTAAAATTGCTACACTACGAACATGACGTGCTACAGACACGAAATTTAACCGACAGTAAGAAGATGCAGTGATACGCAAATTATTAGCTTTTGAGAGCATTCACACAAAGTTGGCGCCGGTGGCGACACCTACAATGTGCCGACATGAGCCAAGTTTCCAACCGATTTCTCATACACAAACTGCAGTTCACCGGCGTTGCCTGGTGAAACGTTGTTGTGATGCCTCGTGTAAGGAGGAGAAATGCGTACCATCACGTTTCCGGCTTTGATAAAGGTCGGATTGTAGCCTATCGCGATTGCGGTTCATCGTATCGCGACATTGCTGCTCGCGTTGGTCGAGATCCAATGACTGTTAGCAGAATATGGAACCGGTGGGTGCAGGAGGGTAATACGGAACGCCGTGCTGGATCCCAACGGCCTCGTATCACTACCAGTCGAGATGACAGGCATCTTATCCACATGGCTGTAACGGATCGTGCAACCACGTCTCGATCCCTGAGTCAACAGATGGGGACGTTTGCAAGACAACAACCATCCGCACGAACAGTTCGACGACATTTCGAGCAGCATCGACTATCAGCTCCGAGACCATGACTACGGTTACCCTTGACACTATCACAGACAGGAGCGCCTGCGATGGTGTACTCAACAACGAACCTGGATGCACGAATGGCAAAACGTCATTTTTTCGGATGAATACAGGTTCTGTTTACAGCATCATGATGGTCGCATCCGTGTTTGGCGACATCGCGGTGAACGCACACTGGAAGTGTGTATTCGTCTTCGCCATACTGGCATATCACCCAGCGTCGTAGTATGGGGTACCATTGGTTACACGTCTCGGTAACCTCTTGTTCGTATTGACTGTACTTTGAACAGTGGGCATTACATTTCAGATGGTTACGACCCGTGGCTCTACCCTTAATTCGATCACTGCGAAATCCTACATTTCAGCAGGATAATGCACGACCACATGTTGCAGGTCCTGTACGGGCCTTTCTGGATACGGAAAATGTTCGACTGCTGCCCTGCCCAGCACGTTCTCCACATCTCTTACCAACTGAAAACGTCTGGTCAGTGGTCGTCGAGCAAATGGCTCGTCACAATACACCAGTCACTACTCTTGATGAACTGTGGTGTCGTGTTGAAGCTGCATGGGCAGCTGTGCTTGTACACGCCATCCAAGCTCTGTTTGACTCAATGCCCAGGCGTATCAAGGCCGTTATTATGGCCAGAGGTGGTTGTTCTGGGTACTGATTTCTCAGGATCGATGCACCCAAATTGCGTGAAAATGTAATCACATGTCAGTTCTTGTATATTATATTTGTCCAATGAATAACTGTTTATCATCTGCATTTCTTCTTCGTGTAGCAATTTTAATGGCCAGTAGTGAATCTATCCGCGGAAATACAACATGAATTTGGCCCTGTTTTATAATCTTTCTAAAAACGTGCAGACTGCATAAATCCTGATCTTTTCTATTAATCTCTTAAATTAAAGAATATGGTCCCTGTACTTTACTGATCTGCCTGAAAATGCAGTTCATGAAATGGTCCTTATGCGTTGATAATTTTCGGAGCAAACCGATCCCAAAGTGAAACTTCTTACCTCGTAATGTAATTGCTTGGAAACGCGGTGCTTGCTGCTCTCTGTGAACCAGCTGCAAAGTTGTAAATACAGTTGCTGAGAGCTTAGTGCAATGCTCGAGACAACATGTAAACTATTTTATACACATCATTGAGTGAGACACTCTTTAAATGAAAATGACTTGGATCGAGGATGCGGGAATGTTCTTTGTTGTTGTTGTTGTTGTTGTTCTCTTCAGTCCTGAGACTGGTTTGATGCAGCTCTCCATGCTGCTCTATCCTGTGCAAGCCTCTTCATCTCCCAGTACCTACTGCAACCTACATCCTTCTGAATCTGCTTAGTGTATTCATCTCTTGGTCTCCCTATACGATTTTTACCCTCCACGCTGGCCTCCAATACTAAATTGGTGATCCCTTGATGCCTCAGAACATGTCCTACCAACCGATCCCTTCTTCTGGTCAAGTTGTGCCACAAATTTCTCTTCTTCCCAATCCTATTCAATACTTCCTCATTAGTTATGTGGTCTACCCATCTAATCTTCAGCATTCTTCTGTAGCACCACATTTCGAAAGCTTCTATTCTCTTCTTGTCCAAACTATTTATCGTCCATGTTTCACTTCCATACATGGCTACACTCCATACAAATACTTTCAGAAATGACTTCCTGACACTTAAATCTGTACTCGATGTTAACAAATTTCTCTTCTTCAGAAACGCTTTCCTTGCCATTGCCAGTCTACATTTTATATCCTCTCTACTTCGACCATCATCAGTTATTTTGCTCCCCAAATAGCAAAACTCCTTTACTACTTGAAGTGTCTCATTTCCTAATCTAATTCCCTCAGCATCACCCGGCTTAATTCGACTACATTCCATTATCCGCGTTTTGCTTTTGTTGATGTTCATCTTATATCCTCCTTTCAAGACACTGTCCATTCCATTCAACTGCTCTTCCAAGTCCTTTGCTGTCTCTGACAGAATCACAATGTCATCGGCGAACTTCAAAGTTTTAATTTCTTCTCGATGGATTTTAATTCCTAATCCGAATTTTTCTTTTGATTCCTTTACTGCTTGCTCAATATACAGATTGAATAACATCGGGGAGAGGCTATAACCCTGTCTTACTCCCTTCCCAACCACAGCTCCCCTTTCATGTCCCTCGACTCTTATAACTGCCATCTGGTATCTGTACAAATTGTAAATAGCCTGCCGCTCCCTGTATTTTACCCCTGCCACCTTTAGAGTTTGAAAGAGAGTATTCCAGTCAACATTGTCAAAGGCTTTCTCTAAGTCTACAAATGCTAGAAACGTAGGTTTGCCTTTCCTTAATCTTTCTTCTAAGATAAGTCGTCAGGTCAGTATTGCCTCACGTGTTCCAGTGTTTCTACGGAATCCAAACTGATCTTCCCCGAGGTCGGCTTCTACTAGTTTTTCCATTCGTGTGTAAAGAATTCGTGTTAGTATTTTGCAGCTGTGGCTTATTAAACTGATTGTTCGCTAATTTTCACATCTGTCAACACCTGTTTTCTTTGGGATTGGAATTATTATATTCTTCTTGAAATCTGAGTTTATTTCGCCTGTTTCATACATCTTGCTCACCAGATGGTAGAGTTTTGTCAGGACTGACTCTCCCAAGGCCGTCAGTAGTTCTAATGGAATGTTGTCTACTCCCGTGGCATTGTTTCGACTCATGTCTTTCAGAGCTCTGTCAAACTCTTCACGCAGTATTGTATCTCCCATTTCATCTTCATCTACATCCTCTTCCATTTCCATAATATTGTCCTCAAGTACATCGCCCTTGTATAGACCATATATATACTCCTTCCACCTTTCTGCTTTCCCTTTTTTGCTTAGAACTGGGTTTCCATCTGAGCTCTTGATATTCATACAAGTCGTTCTCTTATCTCCAAAGGTCTCTTTAATTTTCCTGTAGGCAGTATCTATCTTACCCCTAGTGAGATAAGCCTCTACATCCTTACATTTGTCCGCTAATCCATCCCTGCTTAGCCATTTTGCACTTCCTGTCGATCTGATTTTTGAGACGTTTGTATTCCTTTTTGCCTGCTTCATTTACTGCATTTTTATATTTTCTCCTTTCATCAATTAAATTCAATATTTCTTCTGTTACCCAAGGATTTCTACTAGCCCTCGTCTTTTTACCTACTTGATCCTCTGCTGCCTTCACTACTTCATCCCTCAAAGCTACCCATTCTTCTTCTACTGTATTTCTTTCCCCCATTCCTGTCAATTGTTCCCTTATGCTCTCCCTGAAACTCTGTACAACCTCTGGTTCTTTCAGTTTATCCAGGTCCCATCTCCTTAAATTCCCACCTTTTTGGAGTTTCTTCAGTTTTAATCTACAGGTCATAACCAATAGACTGTGGTCAGAGTCCACCCCATCTGCCCCTGGAAATGTCTTACAATTTAAAACCTGGTTCCTAAATCTCTGTCTTGCCATTATATAATCTATCTGATACCTTTTAGTATCTCCAGGGTTCTTCCATGTATACCACCTTCTTTCATGGTTCTTAAACCAAGTGTTAGCTATGATTATGTTGTGCTCTGTGCAAAATTCTACCAGGCGGCTTCCTCTTTCATTTCTTACCCCCAATCCATATTCACGTACTACGTTTCCTTCTCTCCCTTTTCCTACACTCCAATTCCAGTCATGACTATTAATTTTTCGTCTCCCTTCACTATCTGAATAATTTCTTTTATTTCATCATACATTTCGCAATTTCTTCGTCATCTGCAGAGCTAGTTGGCATATACACTTGTACTACTGTAGTAGGTGTGGGCTTCGTATCTATCTTGGCCACAATATTGCGTTCACGGTGCTGTTTCTAGTAGCTTACCCGCATTCCTATTTTCCTATTCATTATTAAACCTACTCCTGCATTACTCCTATTTGAGTTTGTGTTTATAAACCTGTAGTCACCTGACCAGAAGTCTTGTTCCTCCTGCCACCGAACTTCACTAATTCCCACTATATCCAACTTTAACCTATCCATTTCCCTTTTTAAATTTTCTAACCTACCTGCACGATTAAGGGATCTCACATTCCACGCTCCGATCCGTAGAACGCCAGTTTTCTTTCTTCTGATAACGACATCCTCTTGAGTAGTCCCCGCCCGGAGATCCGAATGGGGGACTATTTTACCTCCGGAATATTTTACCCAAGAGGACGCCATCATCATTTAATCATACAGCTGCATGCCCTCGGGAAAAATTACGGCTGTAGTTTCCCCTTGCTTTCAGCCGTTCGCAGTACCAGCACAGCAAGGCCGTTTTGGTTATTGTTACAAGGCCAGATCAGTCAATCATCCAGACTGTTGCCCTTGCAACTACTGAAAAGGCTGCTGCCCCTCTTCAGGAACCACCCGTTTGTCTGGCCTCTCAACAGATACCCCTCCGTTGTGGTTGCACCTACGGTACGGCTATCTGTATCGCTGAGGCAAGCAAGCCTCCCCACCAACGGCAAGGTCCATGGTCGTGGGGGGGGGGGGGATGTTCTTAGGTGAAATATTTTTTTAACAAACCATTTTTAAATTATCTGATGTATTAGTAGTTAGATAGTTATATGAAATACATGTTATGACGCTCATTAGCATCAAGAAAGAGCAACATTGATACCAAACTATTACTCTCACAAATGTTACACAAATGAAAAATACCTTACAGTGAAAATTACTCAACCTTTAATGAAAAATCTAAAGTTCTATGATATGGAAGTCTCGATCAACAAACGTTCCAACTACACGCGACTGCAGTGCCTCTAGATAAAAATATTACCTTCATTTCTCTTCAAATGCTTTTCTAATATCAGTCATCTACATCAACATGATTACTCTGCAATTCACATTTAAGTGCTTGGCAGAGGGTTCATCGAACCACAATCATACTATCTCCCTACCATTCCACTCCCGAACAGTGCGCGGGAAAAACGAACACCTAAACCTTTATGTTCGAGCTCTGATTTCTCTTATTTTATTTTGATGATCATTCCTACCTATGTAGGTGGGGCTCAACAAAATATTTTCGCATTCGGAAGAGAAAGTTGGTGACTGAAATTTCGTAAATAGATCTCGTCGCGACGAAAAACGTCTTTGCTTTAATGACTTCCATCCCAACTCGCGTATCATATCTGCCACACTCTCTACCCTATTACGTGATAATACAAAACGAGCTGCCCTTTTTTGCAATCTTTCGATGTCCTCCGTCCATCCCACCTGGTAAGGATCCCACACCGCGCAGCAATATTCTAACAGAGGACGAACGAGTGTAGTGTAAGCTGTCTCTTTAGTGGACTTCTTGCATCTTCTAAGTGTCCTGCCAATGAAACGCAACCTTTGGCTCGCCTTCCCCACAACATTATCTATGTGGTCTTTCTAATTGAAGTTGTTCGTAATTTTAACACCCAGGTACTTAGTTGAATTGACAGCCTTGAGAATTGTACTATTTATCGAGTAATCGAATTCCAAAGGATTTCTTTTGGAACTCATGTGGATCACTTCACACTTTTCGTTATTTAGCGTCAACTGCCACCTGCCACACCATGCAGCAATCTTTTCTAAATCGCTTTTCAACTGATACCGGTCTTCGGACGACCTTACTAGACGGTAAATTACAGCATCATCTGCCAACAACCTAAGGGAACTGCTCAGATTGTCATCCAGGTCATTTATATAGATCAGGAACAGCAGAGGTCCCAGGACGCTTCCCTGGGGAACACCTAATATCACTTCCATTTTACTCGATGATTTGCCGTCTATTATTACGAACTGCGGCCTTGCTGACAGGAAATCACGAATCCAGTCGCACAACTGAGACTTTACCCCATAGGCCTGCAGCTTTATTAGACGTCGCTTGTGAGGAACTTTGTCAAAAGCTTTCCGGAAATATAGAAATACGGAATCAACTTGAGATCCCCTGTCGATAGCGGCCATTACTACGTGCGAATAAAGAGCTAGCTGCGTTGCACAAGAACGATGTTTTCTGAAACCATGCTGATTACGTATCAATAGGTCGTTCCCTTCGAGGTGATTCATAATGTTTGAATACAGTATATGCTCCAAAACCCCACTGCAAACCGACGTCAATGATATAGGTCTGTAGTTCGATGGATTACTCCTACTACCCTTCTTAAACACTGGTGCGACCTGCGCAATTTTCCAATCTGTAGGTACAGATCTATCGGTGAGCGAACGGTCGTATATGATTGCTAAGTAGGGAGCTATTGTATCAGCGTAATCTGAAAAGAACCTAATCGGTATATAATACGGACCTGAAGACTTGCCCGTATCAAGCGATTTGAATTGCTTCGCAACCCCTAAGGTATCTACTTCTAAGAAACTCATGCTAGCAGCTGTTCGTGTTTCAAATTCTGTAATATTCCATTCGTCTTCTCTGGTGAAGGAATTTCGGAAAACTGCGTTCAATAACTCCGCTGTAGCGGCACAGTCGTCTGTAACAGTACCATCGGCACTGCACAGCGAAGGTATTGACTGCGTCTTGCCACTTGTGTGCTTTACATCCGACCAGAATTTCTTCGGATTTTGTACCAAATTTCGAGACAATGTTTCGTTGTGGAAACTATTAAAGGCATCTCGCATTGAAGTCCGTGCCAAATTTCGCGCATCTGTAAATTTTAGCCAATCTTCGGGATTTCGCGTTCTTCTGAACTTCGCATGCTTTTTCCGTTGCCTCTGCAACAGCGTTCGGACCTGTTTTGTGTACCATGGGGGATCAGCTCCATTTCTTACCAATTTATGAGGTATGACTCTCTCAATTTCTGTTGCTACTATATCTTTGAATTTGAGCCAAATCTCGTCTACATTTGCATAGTCAGTTCGGAAGGAATGGAGATTGTCTCTTAGGAAGGCTTCTAGTGACACTTTATCCGCTTTTTAAAATAAAATTACTTTGCGTTTGTTTCTGGTGGATTTGGAAGAAACGGTATTGAGCCTAGCTACAACGACCTTGTGATCACTAATCCCTGTATCAGTCATGATGCTCTCTATTAGCTCTGGATTGTTTGTGGCTGAGAGGTCAAGTGTGTTTTCAAACCATTTACAATTCGCATGGGTTCGTGGACTAACTGCTCGAAATAATTTTCGGAGAAAGCATTTAGGACAATCTCGGAAGATGTTTTCTGCCTACCGCCGGTTTTGAACAAGTATTTTTGCCAAAATATCGAGGGAAGGTTGAAGTCCCCACCAACTATAACCGTATGAGTGGGGTATATATTTGTCACGAGACTCAAATTTTCTCTGAACTGTTCAGCAACTATATCATCGGAGTCTGGGGGGCGGTAGAAGGAGCCGATTATTAACTTAATTCGGCTGTTAAGTATAACCTCCACCCATACCAATTCGCACGGAGTATCCACTTCAACTTCACTACAAGATAAACCACTACTGACAGACAAAAACGCTTTACCACCAATTCTGCCTAATCTATCTTTCCTGAACACTGTCTGAGACTTCGTAAAAATTTCTGCAGAACTTATTTCAGGCTTTAGCCAGCTTTCTGTACCTGTAACGATTTCAACCTCTGTGCTTTCTATTAGCGCTTGATGCTCAGGGACTTTCCCAGCACAACTACAATAATTTACCACTACAATTCCGACTGTTCCTTGATCCAAGCACGTCCTGTATTTGCTATGCACCCTTTGAGATTGCAGCCCACCCCGTACTTTCCCGAGGCCTTATGACCTAAAAAACCGCCCAGTCCACGCCACACAGCCTGCGCTACCCGTGTAGCCGCCAGCTGAGTGTAGTGAACTCCTGACCTATTCAGCGGAACCCGAAACCCCACCACCCTATGGCGCAAGTCAAGGAATCTGCAGCCAACACGGTCGCAAAACCGTCTGAGCCGCTGATTCAGACCCTCCACTCGGCTCTGCATCAAAGGTCCGCAGTGGGTTCTGTCAACGATGCTGCAGATGGTGAGCTCTGCCTTCATCTCGTAAGCAAGACGGCAACCTTCACCAAATCAGATAGCCGCTGGATTGCAGAGAGAATTTCCTCAGATCCAAAGCGATACACGTCATTAGTGCCGACATGTGCCACCACCTACAGCTGGCTGCACCCTGTGCTCTTCATGGCATCCGGAAGGCCCCTTTCCACATCAGGAATGACTGCACCCGGAATGCTCACTGGATTTCTTCCCCCCACCCCCCCTTAGCCGCCATATCCCTAAGGGGCCTCATTACGCGCCTAACATTGGAGCTCTCAACTACCAATAAGCCCACCCTCTGCGACTGCCCAGACCTTGAAGGCTGAGAATCATCCTCTGAAACAGGGCAGGCAGCTGCATATGGCTCAGCCAGAGACAGTACCTGAAACCTGATTGTCAGACGCACCGGGGAGGCTTTCTGATCAGCCTCCGGTGACGTCTTTCGCTGCCTGCCACGCCTTGGAACGACCTCCCAATCAACCACAGGCGAGGGCTCAGCCCCACTGCGGGCAGCAACCGGGGCAACCACAGCGGCAGACCGATCTGGGGACAAGCGGGACTAGGTTGACATCCCCGTGATACCCAAGCCCGACTCCCCACAGTGGTGCCCATTGGCAACAGCCTCAAGCTGCGCGACCGAAGTCAGCGCCGCATGCAGCTGTGAGCGAAGGGATGCCAACTCAGCCCTCATCCGAACACAGCTATCACAGTCCCTGTCCATTCTAATCGATGTTGAACAACAGTTACTGAAACACGAGTCCGTGTCTAGATAAAGCAAGGGAAACACGCAAAGAATGTATGAACTAACCTGTACAAATGCCTAACGCCTGCGCTACAATCTGCCTGAATTTACGATTACAGTAACTAAAACTCGAAATTACACCTCCTATACGAAACTCACACGCAATTCAAGTAAGAATCTACGAAGTAAACACAGAAAAGAAGCTATATACGTATCTTTCTGCGCTGTCGATATGCACCAACTGGGAGCTCAGTCTAAGGCGTGGGCTGGTCCCGGCGGAGGTTCGAGTCCTCTCTCGGGCATGGGTGTGTGTGTTTGTCCTTAGGATAATTTAGGTTAAGTAGTGTGTAAGCTTAGGGACTGATGACCTTAAAAGTTTAGTCCCGTAAGACTTCACACACATTTGAGCAATATCATTGCATCCCATTTCATTATGAATCATTTATAATATCTTCCTTTCCTGTTTCACAATATTGAAACACAAACCACTTTACTTAAACACTAATGTACTTAACTTTACGTCCACATTGCCACGAGTTCTCTGTTCGGCGTCTGTCTCAATACCCCACTAACCATAGAACTCCAGCGCTACTTGTTGCCAAGCAGCGACGATACAAGCACACCTTCCAGCGATACACCTGCTCTGACCAAAGACTTAGCGCGAATAATTCAAAATTGTCGCTCAGTGTTTGAGACATACAATGTATGGACAAATTTCAGAAATGCAAATAACAAACTCTATTGGGAGTTTGTTACTTGCATACATCTGTTTCACATTGAAGTGATGTCATGGAACAGAGATATGCACACGTACAGATGGTGATAGTGTCGTGCACACAAAGTACAGTGCTTTGACGGAGTTCTCTTTTGTACTCAGGTGATTCATGTCAAAAACGGCTGCAACGGGAATTAACAGACTTTGAACACGGAATGGTAGTTGGAACTAGAGGCGCGGGACATTCAAACTGTTAGGGAGTTCAATATACCGAGATCCGTAGTGTCAAGAGTATGCCGAGAATACCAAATTTCAGACATTACCTCTCACCACAGCAACGCAGTGACCAAAGGCCTTCACTTAGCGACCGAGAGCAACGGCGTTTACATAGTGTTGTCATTGCTAACATACAAGCAACATTGTGTGAAATAACTGCAGAAATCAATGTGGGACATACGACGAACGTGTATGTTAAGAAAGTGCGACGAAATTTGGTTTTAATGGGCTATGGCAGCAGGCGACCGACGCGAGTGCCTTTGCTAACAACACGACATCGCCTCTCCTGGGCTCGTGATCGTATCGGTTGGACCCTACGCGACTGGAAAACCGTGGCCTGGGCGGAGGATTCCGATTTCAATTGGTAAGCAGACAACCTTGTAGGTAGAGCAACCACAGCTATGAGTAGTGATCTTGGATGTTTAATAAACCGCTTCGACTCTATTTAGCCCTTTATTATTAGATCACGACCGGTTTCGTGGTAACATCATCAGGCGATCATCTAAAAAATTAGAGCTAAAAAGCTCGAAACTTTGTAACCGACATTTGTTGCCCGTCATAACAAAACATAGCTAAAAGGTCGTATAACATACAATAAAGTAGCCGAATTTCAATGTGGTGGATTGGTCCGCTTCTCTGGTGTATTGCAATCGCAAACAGGGGACCCGGCCGCATGTTGTATCATACTCACACACAGCACGCGACCGCGTTCCCTGTTCACCTTAGTAGCGGGGGCTTTTTTTTTTCAAAGGTTTATAACTGATCTTCTATAGGTGTCGTGCGACTGTCAGAAACATGTAGCTCAGAGGTTCACAATATTTTTGGAAGCAGGAAAAAACCTTTAAAATAGGGGACTGTGTGCTAAGAGCCTAATTAACGTAGTCGTACCTTCTTTCTTTATCTTCGCTTTCATCTATCAGACCTAAGCAGATGGTCGAGGGCGCAATCTAGCAGCACAGTAAGGGCAAGGCAATACGATTTTCTGACGCCAGATGTCAGGTGGTAAAAACCGACAGACGGCAGACTTCTCGTTTAGAAAAGACAAAGAAATAAAGAAGAAGAAGAAGGAAAAGAACTATAGAACTAGCAATATCAGCTATTAATTTGTTGTCAGTGTCTGTATAGAAGCATTTACGAAAAATAGTTTATGAGATTGAGATATTGAGAAGAGCTGCATTTTTAGTTTCTTGAAAATTATTTTTTATAAAATTGACTGAGTAAACGATTCGTGTCATTCAACACTGCAAATAACACTGATAGATAATTAGAAAGACAATTCTTATTGTAATGGATACTGGAGTGGTAACCGAAAATGAGGAATTTGGTTACATTTACCCTGTTTGCACTTAAAAACTGTTCTTAAGGGGGTTAGAAATTCATTTATTTTTGGAAATTAATCAACGCAATTGCTAGTCGTCAGATGTTCACTGACTCGACTAGACGAGACGACTATACAATTATGTACTTGTGTATGTACATGTCCGAAAGAACAGACACATTGATGACCTGCAGCCGTCTAGAACGAAACTAGAATTATATATTAATACCTTCAGCTGCTGACAGGCGTTGATATATATCAAAGGGGACAGGTGAAAACGTGTGCCACGACCGCGACTCGAATCTGGGATCTCCTATTTACATGGCAGACGCTCTATCCATCTGAGCTACCGAGGGAACAGATGGTAGTGCGACTGCAGGGACTATCTCGCGCACGCCTCCTGCGAGACCCACATTCTCAGCTTGTATGTCCACACACTACATTCGTAGTGTCCCTACCCAACACAGTAATTACTCGTGGAAGACATTCTTACCAAGTCCCGTAAGAGTTCGGGTAATATTTGCGCATCCGCACAGAAGAGGAAGGTCATGGCCGGTATTGCCAGAACTACATACTTAATGGATATGGTGTCCGTTCTTTCGGACATGTCCGAAAGAACAGACACCATTGATGACTTGCAGCCATCTGGAACTCTTACGGCACTTGGTAAGAATTTCTTCCACGAGTAATGAGTGTGTTGGGTGGGGACACTACGAATATAGTGTGTGGACATATAAGGTGAGAATGTGGGTCTCGCGGGGGGCGTGCGCGAGATAGTCCCTGCAGTCGCACTATCCTCTGTGCCCTCGGTGGCTCAGATGGATAGAGCGTATGCCATGTAAGCAGGAGATCCCGGGTTCGAGTTTTATTGGTAACTAAACGAACTGAATTGGCGGAACTTCACATGTAGACAAGAGGTAAGTCGATGCCTTTTTTTTCTCTCTCTGTTTTACAGTTATAGTTCACTGATGTCCGCCGAAAACGGAGTGAGAAGTGTTGTCGTATGGTTCGAACATTAGATAGTCTGTTTTACAATTGAGCACTGCATAGTTATTTTGAGGGATTCTTAAATATCGTCAGATGTCCGTAACTGCCTGCTGCACAGCCTCGTCCGACAGAAAGCTTCGACCCTTCAAGGCCTTTTTGAAGAGACCGAAGGAGCGATAATCGCACAGGGAGGGATCAGTACTATAAGGCGAGTGCTCCAGTGTCTCCCACGAGAGTTGGCGTAAATTCTGCGTATTCCGAGATCGACCGTCGTCTTGTGTCGAATCGTGACCAGCACGGAGCTTGGTGCCCCATTCCACATCGGTGGTTTTCGGCAGATATGCTGCCCGAGACACATTCTTCATTCTCCAATGGATTTCCATCGGTATTTGTCTTTCGGCAGCCAAGAAAAAAATATCACCACGTTGGTCCTGTTTGGACGCATTTCATAATAACGTCGCTATAGTTCACGTTTCCGCATTTACCACATGCACGCCGGAGAGACACGGATGTCACACTAATTTCTTGCCTGCCTGTCGGTGCTTATATACGCGCATTGGAGCCGTGCTACGTTGCATATACGCTACAGCTAAGCGCTCAAACGGAAACTTTTTGATAGCCTCTTATAGTTGCCACACCAGTGAATATCAACAGAGATATTTTTATTAATGTGTTCATTACTCTTAAACGCACGACGTATGGACCACAGTATATAAATTCGTTACATTAACTTTTA
Organism: Schistocerca serialis cubense; assembly: GCF_023864345.2. Classification (NCBI taxonomy): domain Eukaryota; kingdom Metazoa; phylum Arthropoda; class Insecta; order Orthoptera; family Acrididae; genus Schistocerca; species Schistocerca serialis. The sequence goes on along the minus strand of NC_064646.1, from coordinate 218,268,328 downwards.
GGTTAGGGGTTCTAAATAACGTTACGAATGGTAATCTCGTGCTCATTGGACGAACAGAATTTAGTGTCAATTAGATTTTCCGGGAACTCGATAAAGCGACATTGGACAGAGAAAAATTCACTTGTACACTGCTTGTAGTAATACGGTCTGTAGCCGTGGTACGTTTTAAAACCACGCTGAGCCGATGGGTGCGTATGCACGACAGTTCAACGTCATTTTACCTCTTGGTCCCGTAGCGCAGACGCTTCCACTGTTGTCAAACATGTGTTATGTCTAAGACTGAGTGATAGACAAACACTATTCCAAGAACCGAGAATCGCAAGAGAAGTGGAGGCCGTGGTGATTAAAGACCGGCGCACCACATTGTATGCAACAACGGATAAAGCGATAACCAGGGGTAGGTAAGTTTTCATTATCTTGCACGGCATTTTGTACATGACAACGGCCACCCTCAGCGATTGCTCGCACACGAGCGTATTTTAGCGACGGGTCACGTATATTTCTTACGGTTTATTGATCACCTGCAGTTCCTCCCTGTGGTGTCACCGCCAGACACCACACTTGCTAGGTGGTAGCTTTAAATCGGCCGCGGTCCATTAGTACATGTCGGACCCGCGTGTCGCCACTGTCAGTGATCGCAGACCGAGCGCCACCACACGGCAGGTCTCGAGAGACTTACTAGCACTCGCCCAGTTGTACGGACGACTTAGCTAGCGATGCAACACTGACGATGCCTCGTTTATTTGCAGAGAAGATAGTTAGAATAGCCTTCAGCTAAGTCAATGGCTACGACCTAGCAAGGCGCCATAGCAATTGATAGTTATCGTATGAAGCATGTCTCATCAAGAACGATGTATACAAATGATGGACTAAAGTTAAGTATTCCAGCAGCTACGTACTTTTCTTTATAGCATTCATTACGTATCCTGTTTCAGACCTCACGCCATCCTGCATGAGCTTATAGCGTGCATTTCGGCCTTCCCTAGCTATATAACACTTCCTTCTGACCGTTTATCCGCAGTTCTCGGAACCGCTGATGCTGCGTCACAGCAGGTACACAGACGTGCGGATTTCTGCGTTTTGCCTCATTCAGGACGTCTGTGAGTTTTCGGCGAGGCGATGGCTGAGGCGCTAGTTCGGCAGAACGGCGCGCTCACGTCGGCTACCCTTCAATCTTTCGCACGCGATTTTGAAGAAACTATTCAGCAAAACATTGACTTTTAGATTATCTGCAGCTTTATATGTCAGACTCACGGTGAAGTAACCCACCATTTCGTTAATGGTCATAATTATTGTGATACCTTGCACTTAAGTAACACACTGCGCTAAATTCGAATGCGTTGCAATGAAAAATAGGGCTGCTATGAATTTCCGCTTGGTTCGTATGAGACCATATATTGCTGCACATGAAATTTATATAACATATTAAATTTTTCTTTAAGCTTGGGAGGAGGTGAATATCTACACTCCTGGAAATGGAAAAAAGACCCACCATACTTGCTCCGGACACTGCGAGAGGGCTATACAAGCAATGATCACACGCACGGCACAGCGGACACACCAGGAACCGCGGTGTTGGCCGTCGAATGGCGCTAGCTGCGCAGCATTTGTGCACCGCCGCCGTCAGTGTCAGCCAGTTTGCCGTGGCATACGGAGCTCCATCGCAGTCATTAACACTGGTAGCATGCCCCGACAGCGTGGACGTGAACCGTATGTGCAGTTGACGGACTTTGAGCGAGGGCGTATAGTGGGCATGCGGGAGGCCGGGTGGACGTACCGCCGAATTGCTCAACACGTGGGGCGTGAGGTCTCCACAGTACATCGATGTTGTCGCCAGTGGTCGGCGGAAGGTGCACGTGCCCGTCGACCTGGGACCGGACCGCAGCGACGCACGGATGCACGCCAAGACCGTAGGATCCTACGCAGTGCCGTAGGGGACCGCACCGCCACTTCCCAGCAAATTAGGGACACTGTTGCTCCTGGGGTATCGGCGAGGACCATTCGCAACCGTCTCCATGAAGCTGGGCTACGGTCCCGCACACCGTTAGGCCGTCTTCCGCTCACGCCCCAACATCGTGCAGCCCGCCTCCAGTGGTGTCGCGACAGGCGTGAATGGAGGGACGAATGGAGACGTGTCGTCTTCAGCGATGAGAGTCGCTTCTGCCTTGGTGCCAATGATGGTCGTATGCGTGTTTGGCGCCGTGCAGGTGAGCGCCACAATCAGGACTGCATACGACCGAGGCACACAGGGCCAACACCCGGCATCATGGTGTGGGGAGCGATCTCCTACACTGACCGTACACCACTGGTGATCGTCGAGGGGACACTGAATAGTGCACGGTACATCCAAACCGTCATCGAACCCATCGTTCTACCATTCCTAGACCGGCAAGGGAACTTGCTGTTCCAACAGGACAATGCACGTCCGCATGTATCCCGTGCCACCCAACGTGCTCTAGAAGGTGTAAGTCAACTACCCTGGCCAGCAAGATCTCCGGATCTGTCCCCCATTGAGCATGTTTGGGACTGGATGAAGCGTCGTCTCACGCGGTCTGCACGTCCAGCACGAACGCTGGTCCAACTGAGGCGCCAGGTGGAAATGGCATGGCAAGCCGTTCCACAGGACTACATCCAGCATCTCTACGATCGTCTCCATGGGAGAATAGCAGCCTGCATGGCTGCGAAAGGTGGATATACACTGTACTAGTGCCGACATTGTGCATGCTCTGTTGCCTGTGTCTATGTGCCTGTGGTTCTGTCAGTGTGATCATGTGATGTATCTGACCCCAGGAATGTGTCAATAAAGTTTCCCCTTCCTGGGACAATGAATTCACGGTGTTCTTATTTCAATTTCCAGGAGTGTATTTCCAGTCTCGAGAAAAGGGATTGTGTATAATGTGTTCACTTCCACTAGCATATGCGCGAGAATGAAACGTTCACCATCTCGCTCATACTTATAAACGGTTCAAGATACCGAAACGAGATTTTTAGGAAATGATAGCACGCAAAGAGGAGAATATGTTGCTATACGGTAAACATGTGAAACTTCCTTAACTACTGCAATATATGACTAACTGTAGACTTTTGTAATAGAATGATGTAACTTTTAAGTCACCCATAGCTGGTAAAATGCAGCAAGACACATGAAGAAATCATTACACGTTTATTTTTATACCGAGAATTTGTTTTGCATCAGCTTTTGACCCGATTTTTCCTCGTTTAATAAACCATTGTTTCAGGATTTTGTTGGAACGGCAACTGCATTAGGATGTTAGCGAGGTAACGTTTGTCTTGCCAAAGGAAACGAACTGTAACGTGTCAAAAAGAGAAATATAAGTGATATATGAAATTCGCCATTGGTGAATGAGTAGTTTTCAGGTGACAGCAAGTTTTAGTTGCTACAAGTATAGTGAAGGGAGCAGACCAATCACCACATCGACAACTATACGCAATTGTACCTTGAAATACCTTGTTTGTTCAAAGTGACAACTGAACTTTCCACGAAAAAGAATCTAAAAAGCTGGACCTACAAAGAGGTAGTTCAAACATTTTAGGCAGTATTACAAATGTGGACCAAAGTGTTATAAAAACTAAGCCACAACATTTGAAATAAAGTTTCAGAAAAAAAATTCTTCATTTGTGTGACAATATTGTTAATAGCTGCTTTATAATAACTGAAGCTATTTTAAATCCGTCTTTGACACTACGTACAAGAAACAACAGTGTCAAACTAGAGATAACTCAAAACCGTACGAGCAGACGGCGTTTCCTGAAGCGCACCGAACCGAGGAAACAGCGGAATTGCTGCAGCAATGTCAGGCCCATTCAGATGCCATCTTTAGCCGCCTGATGACCATGGACGATTTCTGGTTGCTCCACTATGACCCCGAGACAGAGTAACTGAGAAAGATATGGGAACATGTGGATACACCGCCGCTGAAACAGACAAAGACAGCCGTCATCGGGCAAGGTGATGCTAAGTGATTTTTCGGACTGCCATGGTGTGCATCTAGCAGATTATCCTCGTAAAAGCGAAACTGTCACGGGATCATATTACTGAAATCTCCAACCAGGTTGAAAAAGGTTGTCAAGGAGAAGCGTCGAGGGAAGCTGTCTGAGGGAGTGTTTATGCTCTACATCTGGACGCGAGCTCATCTGCACAGGACGCGGTCGCACCTACTGTTTCTTTAAGCCTATCAGATTTTTCCTTGATCCTCGTAATCCACTGACGTTTCACCCAGTGGCTTCTCTTTCCTCGTAAGAAGAAATCAATGCGTGACAGGCATTTTCAAACTGGCAAAGGTGCGATTTTTGATGTCGAACGTTTCCCGAACAGCCAAATTCAGATCTATACAGCCGAGGCCCGCTGAGAAACATGTGTAACATTGAAGGATAAACATTTTGAAGAGGATAACGACACCATCAAACTACCCTCAGCTGGCGGCTACACGGGTAGCGCAGGCTGTGTGGCTTGGACTGGGAGGTTTTTTAGGTTAGAAGACCTCGGGAAAGTACGGGGTGGGCTGCAATCTCAAAGGGTGCATGGCAAATACAGGAAGAGCTTGGATCAAGGAACAGTCGGAATTGTAGTTGTAAATGTTGTAGTTGTGCTGGGAAAGTCCCTGAGCTACAAGCGCTAATAGAAAGAACAGAAGCTGAAATCGTTATAGGTACAGAAAGCTGGCTAAAGCCTGAAATAAGTTCTGCAGAAATTTTTACGAAGTCTCAGACGATGTTCAGAAAAGATACATTAGGCAGAATTGGTGGTGGAGTGTTTGTGTCCGTCAGTAGTGGTTTATCTTGTAGTGAAGTCGAAGTACGTAGATACTCCGTGCGAATTGGTATGGGTGGAGGTTATACTTAACAGCCGAACTAAGTTAATAATTGGCTCCTTCTACCGCCCCCCAGACTCCGATGATATAGTTGCTGAACAGTTCAGAGAAAATTTGAGTCTCGTCACAAATAAATACCCCACTCATACGGTTTTAGTTGGTGGGTACTTCAACCTTCCCTCGATACGTTAGCAAAAATACTTGTTCAAAACCGGTGGTAGGCAGAAAACATCTTCCGAGAGTGTCCTAAATGCTTTCTCCGAAAATTATTTCGAGCAGTTAGTCTACGAACCCACGCGAATTGTAAATGGTTGCGAAAACACATTCGACCTCTCAGCCACAAACAATACAGAGCTAATAGAGAGAATCATGACTGATACAGGGATTAGTGATCACAAGGTCGTTGTAGCTAGGCTCAATACCGTTTCTTCCAAATCCACCAGAAACAAACGCAAAGTAATTTTATTTTAAAAAGCGGATAAAGTGTCACTAGAAGCCTTCCTAAGAGACAATCTCCATTCCTTCCGAACTGACTATGCAAATGGAGACGAGATTTGGCTCAAATTCAAAGATATAGTAGCAACAGAAATTGAGAGAGTCACACCTCATAAATTGGTAAGAAATGGAACTGATCCCCCATGGTACACAAAACAGGTCCGAACGCTTTTGCAGAGGCAACGGAAAAAGCATGCGAAGTTCAGAAGAACGCGAAATCCCGAAGACTGGCTAAAATTTACAGATTTCAATGCGAGATGCCTTTAATAGGTTCCACAACGAAACATTGTCTCGAAATTTGGTAGAAAATCCGAAGAAATTCTGGTCGTATGTAAAGTACACAAGCGGCAAGACGTAATCAATACCTTCGCTGCGCAGTGCCGATGGTACTGTTACCGACGATTGTGCCGCTAAAGCGGAGTTATTGAACGCAGTTTTCCGAAATTCCTTCACCAGGGAAGACGAATGGAATATTACAGAATTTGAAACACAAACAGCTGCTAGCATGAGTTATTTAGAAGTAGATACCTTAGGGATTGCGAAGCAACTCAAATCGCTTGATACGGGCAAGTCTTCAGGTCCAGATTGTGTACCGATTAGGTTCCTTTCAGATTACGCTGATACAATAGCTCCCTAATTAGCAATCTTATACAACCGCTCGCTCACCGATAGATCTGTACCCATAGATTGGAAAAATTGCGCAGGTCGCACCAGTGTTTAAGAAGGATAGTAGGAGTAATCCATCGAACTACAGACCTATATCATTGACGGCGGTTTGCAGTAGGGTTTTGGAGCATATATTGTATTCAAACATTATGAATCACCTCGAAGGGAACAATCTATTGATACGTAATCAGCATGGTTTCAGAAAACATCGTTCTTGTGCAACGCAGCTAGCTATTTATTCGCACGAAGTAATGGCCGCTATCGACAGGGGATCTCAAGTTGATTCCGTATTTCTAGATTTCCGGAAAGCTTTTGACACCGTTCCTCACAAGCGACTTGTAATAAAGCTGCAGGCCTATGGGGTATCGTCTCAGTTGTGCGACTGGATTCGTGATTTCCTGTCAGCAATGTCGCAGTTGGTAGTAATAGACGGCAAATCATCGAGTAAAACTGAAGTGACATCAGGTGTTCCCCAGGGAAGCGTCCTGGGACCTCTGCTGTTCCTGATCTATATAAATGACCTGGATGACAATCTGAGCAGTTCCCTTAGGTTGTTCGCAGATGATGCTGTAATTTATCGTCTAGTAAGGTCATCCGAAGACCAGTATCAGTCGCAAAGCGATTTAGAAAAGATTGCTGTATGGTGTGGCAGGTGGCGGTTGACGCTAAATAACGAAAAGTGTGAGGTGATCCACATGAGTTCCAAAAGAAATCCGTTGGAATTCGATTACTCGATAAATAGTACAATTCTCAAGGCTGTCAATTCAACTAAGTAGCTGGGTGTTAAAATTACGAACAACTTCAGTTAGAAAGACCACATAGATAATGTTGTGGGGAAGGCGAGCCAAAGATTGCGTTTCATTGGCAGGACACTTAGAAGATGCAACAAGTCCAATAAGGAGACAGCTTGCACTACACTCGTTCTTCCTCTGTTAGAATATTGCTGCGCGGTGTGGGATCCTTACCAGCTGGGATTGACGGAGGATATCGTAAGGGTGCAAAAAAGGGCAGCTCGTTTTGTATTATCACGTAATAGGGGAGAGAGTGTGGTAGATATGATACGCGAGTTGGGATGGAAGTCATTAAAGCAAAGACGTTTTTCGTCGCGGCGAGATCTATTTACGAAATTTCAAAAAAATGGCTCTGAGCACTATGCGACTTTACTTCTGAGGTCATAGTCGCCTAGAACTTAGACCTAATTAGAGCTAACTAACCTAAGGACATCACACACATCCATGCCCGAGGCAGGTTGCGAACCTGCGACCGGAGCGGTCTCTCGGGTCCAGACTGTAGCCCCTAGAACCGCACGGCCACTCCGGCCGGCTACGAAATTTCAGTCACCAACTTTCTCTTCCGAATGCGAAAATATTTTGTTGAGCCCAACCTACATAGGTAGGAATGATCATCAAAATAAAATAAGAGAAATCAGAGCTCGAACAGAAAGGTTGAAGTGTTCGTTTTTCCCGCGTGCTGTTCGGGAGTGGAATGGTAGGGAGATAGTATGATTGTCGTTCGATGAACCCTCTGCCAAGCACTTAAATGTGAATTGCAGAGTAATCATGTAGATGTTGATGTAGATGCAAAAAAAATAGTGCATGTGTGAAATCCTGGTCCGATGTGGGAGATATCCTGATGGCCCTAATCCGTTCCAGTTAAATAGGTAGATGAATTAAACAGTTCTATAGTGACTACGAAATGAGAATACACATAGAGTCAAGAATCGCACTGGATTGTCTTAAACAGTAATATGCATTGCTGAAGGGAACGAAAGCAAATAATTAGCCGAATCATATACCATCACTCGTCCAAAGAGCATACATTAGAGGAATGGCTAGTTAGTATGTGCCGGTGGGTAGTATGCACAACTTAGAGCGGACGCACGCAATTTTTGGAATAAAGCGCAGACAAGACTCCGCCATTTGTAAGAATTAAAGTGATGTAGCTCTTGACTTAGTGTCACAAGAGAATTTTATTTGTTTTTGAGTGTTGAAACTGGTGAAGGTCATAATTTTCAGCATCGGTTTATACTTCTAAAGGTAAGAAGTAATATTGTTGTATTAATATTAATATTTAAGTAGTCTAACATAGATTGTATCGTAATGCCGAAACTCTTCTCACTCTAGCCAGTTTCCGTTTCCTCCATGTTTTAATGTCCAATTACAGTCGGGTAGCATGGTTCACACCAAAGTCAGGCCGTGTGCGCGATTGCGATTAAGTATTTCTTTGTTTTTTGTTTTTTAGGGCACGGTGCCAAGGTTCAAGAAGAAACCTGCCGATGGGGATCGAGAAGAGTCGTCTGAGACTGCAGTGAAACTAATCGCTTTCGAGTGTTTTACAAGGTGAAATGACCGAAAAGGCTGCAGCCGATCGTTTTAATGTTCCTAGGAATACAATGGAAACGAGATTAAAGTTAGTTGTAGGCAACCAGCAGACATCTATGACACCTCATATGGGGTTTTTAAAACCAGCATTTGAAGAAACGAAGACATGCTTATAGCACACACGAGAGATTCAAATTCCAGGCTGATACCGCTAGCTAAGATTGAGTTTCAAACGTTGGCTGAAGATTTGCCGAAAATTTAAAAATATTCCACAGGTTTAACAGACAACAGAAATTTGCGGGCTAAGATTTACATCAAATCCTTATGAGCAATCATCGAGAACTGCTTTTTTAACCAAGTATTTTTTGTTGTTGTTGTGTCCTGCCTTCTCTTCAAATATGGGGTGCCTAGGAAAACCTGCTTTCTCGGATTGCTAGACAACAATTCAAGCATATCGTGTTAATGACTTTTGATTACAGTAAGATAAATGACAATACTTTGAGAATTTACAATGATGGTCGCAAGGAAAGGGCGACGTGCAAATAAGAAAACTCTTCAGCATATGCAATGCTACATAGTAGAAGCGAAATGACTAGTATCGATGGTGCTATTCTGGAAGTCGCTGCTGGAGAACTCGTAGGAGTGCTCGTCTTCAACTGGAGCGGGGATAGGAGGCGTGGCGCTTATGTCTTCGTGTCGAGGATAATGCCGTCGGGTTGTCGTCCTAGAGAAGGCTCGGTCCGCATGCAATTGGCTGACTTCTTCTTCACACCCCTCTCTGCTCTAACATTCCAGACCGGCGCACCGCCGCTTCACTTTACGCTGGAGTAGTTATCGTGTTCTTTTGATATATAAACAGCTTAATTCGTCTGTGAATCACAAAATCATTTTTATGTAAAAACCTATATTTTGCTGTACAGCCCACACTGCCCGAAATTCTTCTTATCATTCCGTGATGCTACTCCAGGTGGGTGTAAAATGAATGTGCGCAGCGGATAATAATGAACGCTGAAATGAAGATTTGGCCCTGTCTGACTACCCCCTGAAGCAAAATGGTTCAAATGGCTCTGAGCACTACGGGACTTAACTGCTGAGGTCATCTGTCCCTTAGAACTTAGAAGTACTTAAACATAACTAACGTAAGGACATCAGACACATCCATGCCCGAGGCAGGTTACGAACCTGCGACCGTAGCCGTATCGCGGTTCCAGACGGTACCACCTAGAACCGCTCGGCCACCCCGGCCGGCCCCCTGAAGCAGATCTTAGGATCTCTTAATTCTATAAATTACAATGTAATCATAAATGAGTGATGAAGGCAAATAAACCTACTAAATGATCAACGTTGTTCCTGCTTATGTACTTTGTTTTGTTGCAAAATGTCCTTAGGTTAGTTAGGTTTAAGTAGTTCTAAGTTCTAGGGGTCTGATGACCTCAGCAGTTAAGTCCCATAGTGCTCAGAGCCATTTGAACCATTTTGCTTCAGGGGTAGTCAAACAGGGCCAAATCTTCATTTTAGCGTTTATTATTATCCGTTACACACATTCATTTTACACCCACCTGGAGTAGCATCATGGAATGCTAAGAAGAATTTCGGGCAGTGTGGGCTATACAACAATATATAGGTTTTTTTATAAAAATGATCTTATTGTAGATAAAAAACCTTTATATTACAAAGTTTACATTTCCTTAGTAAAATTACTAATCAATTGCTCAACTCTGCCCCTTATTATGACTGCGCAATCTAATATCAATAACGCGAAATGACTGACATCATCTACGTACGAAACACTAGAAGACATTACTTTCAAAGATGATCTACGGTGAAGTGGAACGTCAGTGGAAATAAACTAACGGGATCACAGATGTTTAGCTTTTATAGTCCTAATAAACCGAAGCAATTAGCGATATCACCGTATGTACTGCGTCCGGTATGTCGAAGTGATGGTTCTGGTATGCGTCTGCGACGATGGAAGAACTCCAACCACAAATAAACTCTTTCAAACACTAGGACGGCAGAAGGCGGACCTGTGACTCATATGATCGAATACTGTCTTCTCCTCTCTGTGGTCTACAGACGATAAACGTGAACTCCCAGCCACAAAGGCGAAAATGTTCAAATGTGTGTGAAATCTTATGAGACTTAACTGCTAAGGTCATCAGTCCCTAAGCTTACACACTACTTAACCTGAATTATCCTAAGGACAAACTCACACACCCATGACAGAGGGAGGACTCGAACCTCCGCAGTGACCAGCCGCGCAGTCCATGACTGTAGCGCCCTAAACCGCTCGGCTAATCCCGCGCAGCCCACAAAGGCTGAGTTCAGATAACGTCTCAACGTAAGTATGGGCAGAGGAAGTGCTCTCAATTACTGAACGCTGCGTACTGAACGACGGGTTCCAACTCGGAGGTGAAGTCCAGAATCGTATAAGTTCACAACAGTACAGTGCCTAACTGTTCTAACTATAAACTCTCCTGAGGGCAAAGACAGCAAGTCCGTCTGTACCAACAAAAGCTGATGTCGAACGACCGTCACACATGGGCGCTCACAACGGAAGACCTCCTCTTCCGACTGCTGGCTTCCCAGCAAGGCTCGGCTCCCCACCCTCGTAATTCCGAAAACTAATCGTATTCCCGAAACCACGGGTTATTCTCCCTCTCTACAGATTCTTCCGAACGCCGACCAATCATATTTTAGTCTTTTGTCGTCCAGCACGGAAAGTTTGCGAGGAAAAACCTATACTCGTACAATGGTACGCTTCTGAGTAAAAATATTTGGAAATAACCCAGCCTGCGTGGTTTCCGAGGTGCTGCTTCTTCGTTCCTCTGACCTGTGTCCAAGATTTTCAGCGTTCGGAAGTACTATCCGGTTATCCTTCCGGCCCCTACTGTAATAGCGGCCGGCCGTCACCCTGTTGTGCCACAGAGCTCAGGTGCCACTACGTCTGTCTAGCTACTTCCTTAAGCAGGACCAACACCTGAGCGGGCCTTCCACCCAGAGCTGGAGTTCTGCCTGCCGTTTCATCTCCATTGGCGTTCCAACCTCTACTAGTATAGTCAATAATTCATTACGCTGTTTTTATAATAAAGACACTCCGTCACCTTTCATACAGTAAGTGATAACAATTATTTATAATAAAGACACTCCGTCACCTTTCATGCAATAAGCGTTAACAATTATTTATAAGACTGTACGTGACAATGTCAGTCTCCTTTATATATTCATATATACGATGTACAACCTATCAAATAATACCTAATTGTGGTTGTAGTTCACGGCAAAGTATGTGGATGAGTGCTTGCTTGTAAGGTGCGAAATTATAGCCACCTTACAGCATCCCGAATTATGTCTTAGAGAATCCTTTCTTTCTGAGTGTCGTTTTCGTTAGGAACCTTTTTTCACCATTAATTCGAAAATTCAAAAATTCAAGTAAATGTTTTATTCCGTAATTCTTTATTCCGAAACAACGACAAAAATATAGTAATATTTGCCCGTAATAGTCCCCGGTCGCCTCCTCGACAATATGAAAACGGAAGTAACGATTCGATGTAGTGTAAACACATCACAGACGTAAAGTATGGGGAGAGGCAGGGGCTAGACGGCAGGGTCTGCCTCGTCTGGTATCCATTGCTGCCCGCTGCGCTCACGGCAGGTTTGACGATTTAGGTCCGCGACGACAGTGCAGCTCGCTACTCGCGGCGTACCCGTAGCTGGAAACCACCTGTTATCTCTGGTGGAAAGCAATCTCATCTAAGAGTGTGATCAGGGTGCAATATCTCCATAAATATACAGTATAATTAAGGTGTGGATGGCCAATGTTCTCTTCAGTGCAGATGCTCACCAAACTCGAACTCTTACGGGAATCGGAGAATTGCCGCGAGTTTTGAGGATAAAGGGTAAGAGACGCAACGTTAGTAGTGTGTGGCTAAGTCGAAAATTTGGATCTGACAGCAGGCGTGCTATAGTAGTCCCTGCAGATGAGCTGATCCCTCGACGGCCTCTGTGACCGAGTGGTTCTAGGGGCTCAGTCCGGAACCGCGTGAATGCTACGGTCACAGGGTCGAATCCTGCCTTGGTCATGGATGTGTGTGATGTCCTTAGGTTAGTTGGGTTTAAATAGTTCTAAGTTCTAGGGGACTGATCGTCTCAGATATTAAGTTCCATAGTGCTCAGAACCATTTTTGAGCTGAGCCCTCTGTCCGGACGGCGCAGTGGTCAGTACACCTCCCTAGTAAGCAGGAGACCCGGGTTCGAATCCTTGGCCGACACAAATTTTCAATTTTCCTCATTGATTTAAATCAATGTCAACGTCCGTAACTCCTTTGTGTCTTATTTCCATAAACACTCAGTTACATTCCACTATGGAAGAGGGGCGTTTCCACTTACAATGCAAGGTAATTTGGGGCTGAAGGAAGTGTTTGCTGTTATTAGCTTCCGCCCCCTTTTCTTATTTCACTCTCTGATCGGGTCACTGTCATTACTAGGGGAGAGCCAGGCAAAGTGGCCAGGCTAAGGCATTCCTATTTTTGAATCTGAGTAGCTATAGACGGAAACGCATAGAAATTGATACTTGTAGTGTACAACTGTTGAAGTATCATATCGAATACTTTAATTATCTTAGGATCAGATAAAATACTTTAAACAACTCAATTTTCACAAAGTGGCAAAATGGCCACTTTGCCCGACACGCACAGGCAGAATGGCTCAAAATGGCTCTGAGCACTATGGGACTCAACATCTGAGGTCATCAATCCTCTAGAACTTAGAACTACTTAAGCCTAAGTAACCTAAGGACATCACACACGTCCATGCCCGAGGCAGGATTCGAACCTGCGGCCGTAGCGGTCGCGCGGTTCCAGACTGATGCGCCTTAACCGCTCTTCCACACTGGCCGGCACAGGCAGAATGGCCACATAGTTTTAAAACTAGAAAATAAGGGATAAAAACGTTTTAAGAAACAACTAAATATATTTGATTGCAAAACAAGATTCGAATTAAAGCAGACTGTCAAATCTTTTTAAGAGAACGAGGATAATTGCCGTCCTGAAACAGTCAAAATCTGTTAACAGTGTAGAAGATTATAGACTTATTTCACTTCTAAGTATCTGCTATAAATTGTCGGAGACAGTCTTCTGCAGTAGGATAGCACCACCTATCTTGAAACACGTTCTTATAGAACAGGCTGCAGCGATCAACTGCTAGCATTGTGAACTTCCATAGAGAAGGGCTTCGAAGATCAGAAGAAAACAATGGCCGTGTTTATTGACGTAACATCAGAATATGATACAGTGTTGCGCAAAGGCATTCTTCTAAAGTTCTGAAGAACAATTCCACGTGTAAGAACAGTACAACTATTCAATAACACGCTCTTCAGCATGAATTCTTAAGTGGTCAAGTGAGCAAGGTGTACAATTTAAATGATGGACTACCACAAGGATCCGTATTTGCCCCACTACTTTTCAATCTATATGTTGCAGACATACCAAAAACGAAAGCAAGAATATTTATCTGTGCTGATGACATAGCCTTGGTATCGCAGTTAAATTCAGAAACGACTCTCACTCAGGATTTGCGAACTCTAGGCAAGTTTTTTAATATATGGTGACTCAAAGTAAATGAGAACAAAACTGAATCTTCCATCTTCCATCAGAGCAACAGGCATGCTGGCTATAAACCGCAAATTGCATTCGTAAATCAGTTGGTGTCACATAACTCACTTCCAAAATATCTTGGCGTGACACTGGATCGCTCCCTAACATATAGAAACGCCTAACTGAAACAGCCTCAAAAGTGAGAACCAGAAACAACATATTACAAAAACTCCCTGTAACAAATTGGGGACTTAAAGCGTTACATCTGAAGACAGCTGCCCTCTCACTTGTGTATTCTGTTGGTGAATAATTCAGCCCACTATGATTGAATAGTGCTAATACAGACATGGTTGATACACGGCTGAAAGAGGCCACGGGAAGTGTATCTGCCGCATTAAAATCCACACCCACAGATGGCTACCGTTTCTGTCTAATATCGAACCGCTGAAGATACGACTTCAAGCTGCGTTGATAAGGGAATGGGAGAAATATTCCAAAAATCCTGAGCTGCCACTGCATCAAGAATGTGATGCTATTCAAAGGAAACGAACTTAACTTTAGGAAACCCTCCTGCAGAATTGACAAAAGACTCATTTCTGAAGGATTCCAGCCAGAAACATCGTGACGGGATGAGTGATTTGCAGCCAGTCCTGATTTTGAAAGTCTCATTGTCGATCCAACACGAGCCTCTCCTGGATGTCACCTAACTAGGATGTTGTTGACCACCCTAAACGGCATACACACCAAGCATGGAAGATGCCATGACTTGAGGCACAAGTTGGGAATCGCTGAAAATGCCAAATGTGACTGCGGACACCAGCGACAAACAATACACCACATGGTTATAGAAAGTCCTCCACGGAAATACACTGGAACTCTGTCCAGCACATGGGGTCTCTGAGGACGCAGTCTCCTGGATGGAAACTTCAAATATCCATCTATAACCAACTGCTTGCAAATATTTAAAGAACATTCCTATCTATTACAGTCTTGAACTTAGAAAACCTATTCTGTTTATAAAAGTACCTTTTCGTCTTTAATGTGTAATTCTCCCAAGCGCTTTTTAATATTATTCTACTCACATGGATAATATTGTCTTACCGATTTAATCTAAGACTTTGCGAATCAGGAATGAATTAATTTATATTATCTGTACTTTATGTATATTGTATAACCATCAACACAATTGCTGTTCAATCTAAGTAATGATGCCGTACGAATCAAACAAAAAATAATTTATACTTTTCACAGACAAAAATGAAACTGTGTTCCTCAACTCTTGTACAGGTTTCGTGGATCTAGAGGGAGCACAATTGGCACTAAATCCTCTGTTCTTCTGGCATTAAATTGCAAAATTTTTCTTCGCAGCACATGCCCTCTCTGTCTTCATCTTTGTCGGTAAAATGAGCTCTTCTAGGGTTTCGTTCCTGCTGTTCGCATTCATCTTTGTACTGCCTTTCTTGTCTATGGCTGCTTTCCCTTTTTACTTCTTTTTACTTTCTTTTTCTTTTCTTTCTTTATTTGTCGCTGTGAGGTCACTGTTATAAGTATTTGCTGTTGGTATCGCCACGGAGACCTTTTTTCAGCTGCTGCTTTTATGTTTTCCCCCTACACAAAGCTGCCAGAAGCCAGTACCAAGATGGCCACTTTGCCCGCATTCACGCAATTACACAAAAGCTCAGTACCCTCTAATAAGGCCGAAATTTTAATTACTGAGTAGAATTAGGGAGTCACGATATGACACTCTGAACGTAATTTAATTAAAAAAGACGCGAGTCTCATTCCCTGCCTACAATAAATACACAAACTGACCACTTACCTTACATCAAGATAACTAAAATCCACAAAAGATATTAGAACCCTGAGGGGCGGCACAGCAGTCTGGTTAGATCTCAAGAGGTGACTATGCCTTCCAGGTAGAATAAATTAGAACATTCCCTACCCCGTTCCATCACCTTGTAGCTCCCAGGAATCCACTGGACACTTTGCCCGCAATGGCTCCTTTGCCTTGCTCTCCCCTGCACATAATTTCATACTAATTAAAGTCACAGGTTTTCAGATTATTTTAAGAGGAAATATTCAGAATAAGAAATGGGGCACTGTAAAATTACGTTAAATTATGTTCTTGAGAGAATCTGGCCAACAGACAGGATAATTATTTTGGTAAGTGTATTCCTGAATGTACTTTGCTTGTACAAAATAGTGAATTGTAATCCTGAGGTACAGAAAGTGCTATTTGTATAAAACATTTTTCTGCTTCATTTACTTGTCTCTTGTACCACTACCTTGATACCATTGTACCATAGTCTGTAGCACTAGCAAATAAAATTCGAAGTATTACCTACAACGAAAATTTAATAGTCATGGGTGACTGGAATTCGAGAGTAGGAAAAGGGAGAGAAGGAAACATAGTGGGTGAATATGGATTGGGGGAGAGAAACGAAGGAGGAAGTCGTCTGGTAGAATTTTGCACAGAGCATAACTTAATCATAGCTAACACTTGGTTCAAGAATCATAAAAGAAGGTTGTATACAAGGAAGAATCCTGGAGATACTAGAACGTATCATATAGATTATATAATGGTAACACAGAGATTTAGGAACCAGGTTTTAAATTGTAAGACATTTCCAGGGGCAGATGTGGACTCTGACCACAATCTATTGGTTACGAACTGTAGATTAAAACTGAAGAAACTGCAAAAAGGTGGGAATTTAAGGAGATGGGACCTGGATAAACTGGAAGAACCAGAGGTTGTACAGAGTTTCAGGGAGAGCATAAGGGAACAATTGACAGGAATGGGGGAAAGAAATACTGTCGAAGAAGAATGGGTAGCTTTGGAGGATGAAGTAGTGAAGGCAGCAGAGGATCAAGTAGGTAAAAAGACGAGGGCTAGTAGAAATCCTTGGGTAACAGAAGAAATATTGAATTTAATTGATGAAAGGAGAAAATATAAAAATGCAGTAAATGAAGCTGGCAAAAGGAATGCAAACGTCTCAAAAATGAGATCGACAGGAAGTGCCAAATGGCTAAGCAGGCATGGCTAGAGGACAAATGTAAGGATGTAGAGGCTTATCTCACTAGGGGTAAGATAGATACTGCCTACAGGAAAATTAAAGAGACATTTGGAGATAAGAGAGCCACTTGTATGAATATCAAGAGCTCAGATGGAAACCCAGTTCTAAGCAAAGAAGGGAAAGCAGAAAGATGGAAGGAGTATATTGAGGGTCTATACAAGGGCGCTGTACTTGAGGACAATATTATGGAAATGGAAGAGGATGTAGATGAAGATGAAATGGGAGATACGATACTGCGTGAAGAGTTTGACAGAGCAGTGAAAGACCTGAGTCGAAACAAGGCTCCCGAAGTAGACAACATTCCATTGGAACTACTGACGGCCTTGGGAGAGCCAGTCCTGACAAAACTCTACCATCTGGTGAGCAAGATGTATGAGACAGGCGAAATACCCTCACACTTCAAGAAGGATATAATAATTCCAATACCAAAGAAAGCAGGTGTTGACAGATGTGAAAATTACCGAACTATCAGTTTAATAAGTCACGGCTGCAAAATACTAACGCGAATTCTTTGCAGACGAATGGACAAACTGGTAGAAGCCGACCTCGGCGAAGATCAGTCGGATGCCGCAGAAATATTGGAACACGTGAGGCAATACTGACCCTACGACTTATCTTAGAAAATAGATTAAGGAAAGGCAAACCTACATTTCTAGCATTTGTAGACTTAGAGAAAGCTTTTGACAATATTGACTGGAATACTCTCTTTCAAATTCTAAAGGTAGCAGAGGTAAAATACCGGGAGCGAAAGGCTATTTACAATTTGTACAGAAACCAGATGGCAGTTATAAGAGTCGAGGGGCATGAAAGGGAAACAGCGGTTGGGAAGGGAGTGAGAGAGGGTTGTAGCCTGTCCCCGATGTTATTTAATCTGTATATTGAGCAAGCAGTAAAGGAAAAAAAAAGAAAAATTCGGTGCAGGTATTAACGTCCATGGAAAAGAAATAAAAACGTTGAGGTTGGCCGATGACATTGTAATTCTGTCAGAGACAGCAAAGGACTTGGAAGAGCAGTTGAACGGAATGGACAGTGTTTTGAAAGGAGGATATAAGATGAACATCAACAAAAGCAAAACGAGCATCATGGAATGTAGTCGAATTAAATCGGGTGATGCTGAGGGAATTAGATTAGGAAATGAGACACTTTAAGTAGTAAAGGAGTTTTGCTATTTGGGGTGCAAAATAACTGATGATGGTCGAAGTAGAGAGGATATAAAATGTAGACTGGCAATAGCAAGGAAAGCGTTTCTGAAGAAGAGAAATTTGTTAACATCGAGTATAGATTTAAGTGTCAGGAAGTCGTTTCTGAAAGTATTTGTATGGAGTGTAGCCATGTATGGAAGTGAAACATGGACGATAAATAATTCGGACAAGAAGAGAATAGAAGCTTTCGAAATGTGGTGCTACAGAAGAATGCTGAAGATTAGATGGGTAGATCATATAACTAATGAGGAGGTATTGAATAGAATTGGGGAGAAGAGGAGTTTGTGGCACAACTTGACAAGAAGAAGGGACCGGTTGGTAGGACATGTTCTGAGGCATCAAGGGATCACAAATTTAGCATTAGAGGGCAGCGTGGAAGGTAAAAATCGTAGAGGGAGAGCAAGAGATGAATACACTAAGCAGATTCAGGAGGATGTAGGTTGCAGGAAGTCCTGGGAGATGAAGCAGATTGCACAGGATAGAGTAGCATGGAGAGCTGCATCAAACCAGTCTCAGGACTGAAGACAACAACAACAACGACGTGTGCGGCACAAAATCAACGACAATGTCAACAAAGAGTAGATCAGTGTCCTATATAGGCACAAGTACCGCTACCCAACCTCATGAAAAACGTGCGTTTCGCATTAAACAACTTAAATAGCGATTTAAGGGAACAGCATAAATTCCACAGTACAGCAATAAACTCGATAGAAATTAAGTTCAGTGACGAAGAACGTAATTTACTCAATATGGGCTTGAAATATAACACTGAATTCCTTAATGCAAGTAATAGGAAAGTAATATTAATAACAGGTACTAAACATGCAACACATACTGCAAGTTACATAAGAACATAAAAATTGTTATAGCAGAAAGTATTAAAAGTCTGCTGGAGAAAGAAGCAACACCAGACAAAGTTACAAATATCATCACTATCAAAGAAAGTCGAGCCCTTCTCACATTCAACACAAAACGTCTTGAAAACGGTGATGAAGACCGTACGTAGTGGCGTAATAAACAATTGTCTGACGCAGAAAACGGTTTTATTTATATTCAGTTATCAGTCGCAGTCCTCATGACACCTTCCTTTATGGACGGAATAATTATCTGCTATTTGCTCATTGTTTATAAACTTATGGGACACAGTGTATATAAACGAATGAAAATCTGCTTGTTTGAACTTAGTATCAGCGGTAGGGTACCAATGCCAGCAATATTTGTGAAATATCTTCGTGTGAGGGTTCAAGGTGACACTAGGCGATAGGCGAAACGGTAATATGTGTCTTATGAAAGGATGATAAATGTCTGAATACGTCCCTTGGGACGTTTCTGGGCAAGTTTGTCTCGAACCGACCAGATTCGGAGACCTATGCGCGACCCAACTGTCAGTATTTTGTACGTATCTCCAGACTTCATCAAGTAGCATTGTCGTAACACCTGAATAAGTTGTAATATAAAATTTTTAATACTCCACAGTCTTGTGGTTCACGTTGAATCGAATATTACTGTCTACGCTGTTGTTTTTAGTTTGAGCGAAAAGTAGTTGTTTCCCGCACGCTTAGCAGTTTCAAACATCAAGAACGGAAGAAACGGCTTAGTGACATTTGGTACGTTTCGAGAAATGATTTATAACAAAGAGGTGATCGTTAATTTATATTCTAAGTGTACCTAATTTTTTTCTAATTACATTGGAAGACAGCATTAATGAAAGAAAATGTTTCTGGCACCAAAAATAACATATGTAGGGAGTAGAAAAACGTGCATAAAGTGAAAATGAGGATTAACATTTCATAAATTAAAGTCGGTGTTAGATTTCTGTCGCAAAAGTACCATCTAGGTGGAGAGAGACTAAATCCGCTCAGGCTTCACTCGGACACGAACAACTTTGCCTATAGGCAGCTTTTCTTTCGAGTATGTTTCAATCGCCTCGTGAAACGTAACACCCTGTGTATCGTGTAAAGATAGGAGTGTCTACGAGTTGTACGATGGGCTCACTGCGGGCGAAACGCAACATAAGATTGAACAAGGACGGTGAAGAAAGTCAGCCGTGTCCTTTTAGAAGAAGCCACCCTGGAATTGCTCAGGAAAATAACTGAAAAGCTAAATGTGGATGGCCGGATATCGATCTGAACCTCAGTGTTCTTGGATGGGAGTTCATTGTCTCACCGTGATGCCACCTTTCTCGGCCGCAGAGATGGTTATAATAAAACATATGATACCTGGACTCATTTAAAGACGAGAGGCAGAATTTTATCTACGCATTTTCTGAGGATGCAAGAGTAGACTAATCAATGTAGTATTAAATTACTTTGCCGTGCTCCATACGGTGTTGCTTACAAGCATGTATGTAGACTGTGAACGAGGGACATTTAGTCGTGGTGAGCAAGTCATTTGCTCAGGAATCAGAACGACTTCAGTATTTGTGCTACAGTAATGAATGAGATTAGAACTCGTTCTGTATGAAATTAAAACTCACGACTCGTACTATATCCTTTCAAGGACTATCACGGACAGCTGCCAATATTTTTCCCGTGCGATGTTAAATGGTCACGATAGAATCTTTAAAAGTAAGAAATAAACAAATGGCCGTCAAACAATGAACACGAACAAGGTGGAGAAAATGTATAATTCAAAAACGAGATTATGGAGAGCTGATGCTACATCAAGATATTTTTCTGACTCTGGAGTTAAGTCATAAAACAAATTTATTGGATGTCCGTGACTGGTTAGCGGTGTCATAACGCAACACGACCAGCACTCTGGAGCGATCTACTCGATCTTGATCTAATTTATGCATCGGCTGTCAAGTGGTATCAGCGTCCTCTCCAACACTGTGGACGTGGCAGCGCTTCGTTGCATTTCAGTTCTTGTAACAGTGTTCAGTCCTATCAGAACGACAGAAGGAGGGGATGGGTTTCCCTTGGAAAGAACACCACGAATGCAGCACTGAATTTCACAGACCAAAGCTGTTTATGTATCTGTCAGATCACTCGCATCTGTATTTATATATACAGCGCTGATCAGACTGGGGGACAAAGGTAACACGTTAATGCCATGGCGGTTATCCCGGAAGTAGTCGTTTCGAGTCCTGGTGGTGCAGTGCATGTCCAGTAGCAAAATTATGGACGTGAAATAGAAAGAAATGGAGGAGCATACGGCGACGTTCCGTTCATGAGGAGGAATACGGGCCACGTTTGCAGACGACCATAACACGAGGAAAACACTTTGTTACTACGTGAATAAGGCAACTACTTCGAGGACCGTTTTTGAGCGTTACAGTTGTGGGCAGGAAGCAGTGTAAAGCAACTGCTTATGAATATGAAAACAATTCCAATGAATGAGAAACTGTTTATCTTTGAGGACGAAACAGTTGTTACTTCGTGGTCCAGTCAGCACAAAATGTAAAATGCTACAAAGCTGTCCGTTTCATTCGCATACAGTTATGCAGCTAAGTATTCTGGGTGCACTTAAAGAATACGAACAGAGGCAATGGAAAGAATAATTGTCAGGAAATGGTCGGAAGAAGAACGGACAAAATATGATTCATTGTCACTACATCTGTTGTTCCGACATCGAAAGGGACTGGTCTTTGTTTATGAAGTCTGGCACACTACGTAAATCTACTTTCCCTCAGCCCAAAAAGGTAATCCTCAGGTTGCGTTTCCATATCATCTGGTTCTGCCGCACTGGATAGACAATACCAACGTTCTTGGAAAAAAAAAGTTTTTCATTGCAAGTTTCAAGATAAGAAGAAATGAATAACACTCAGCAGATCCACAAATTTTCAAGCTTTCAGAAAGCAACTGTGGAGAGGAAAACGCAGGGAGTCAATAACAGCAGGTCAATAATAATGTAAGTCACGTCTCTGATTTGTGTGTGCTAGTGCAGCTTGTATAGAGGGAGGTGGGTACTACTTTCCGTGGTTCAGTAGCGAAGTTAGGAAGCTAATACGAAAACTGAGACAACACCATTGTACAGTATTGCTGACAGATTACATGGACAATGTCAAAGTGAGTGTAGCGACACGTAACGACAAACATTCGGTTAATATGAAGGCAAAATACTACCTGACGAACTGTCGAAAAGTTCAAAAAATGTTTCAAATGGCTCTGAGCACTATGGGACTTAACATCTGTGGTCATCAGTCCCCTAGAACTTAAAACTACTTAAACCTAACTAACCTAAGGACATGACACACATCCATGCCCGAGGCAGCAGGATTCGAACCTGCGACCGTAGCGGTCGCGCGGTTCCAGACTGTAGCGCCTAGAACCGATCGGCCACCCCGGCCGGCTGTCGAAAAGTACTTAGACTTTTGTTCTGAAGCACGTCGATCACCGGAAAGAAATCTTACTTCCAACCGCTCGTTGATCATACTGACACCGAAATTAAAGGTTACAAAGTTACCCCGAAAAACTTCCCATAAAATGTTTGTGTGAAAAAACAACAAAGACATAGACTTCAATGGAAAATCGAAGGACATTTTTTTTAATTTTGTGGAAGATGTGGATAACCTTCTGACGACGTTTTATCGAACGCCCACTTGATTCGAAAACCATATAGGTCGTTCCCGCTTTTGAAACTGGCGGAAAACAGACGTATATAACGAAATCGGCAATGTGGGGCTTTTCGTTTATAATTACGAAGTTATTCTGTCAAAAAGCTAGGGAAGTATCTGTTAAGACTGATATAACTATGGACCTTATGATCAACAGAATTTTTACGATTGGTGAAACATTAGTTACAATCATATATGCAGTGTTTTTTTTTTTCAGAACTGAAATCTATTATGTAAGAATGAAGACAGATTCTGTGTGCATGGTAACGGAAGACGACCCTGTTATGGGCTGGAGGGCTTCGACTGCTCATTGAGGTTTTGTGACAATGACATTATCTTTTTCTCTCAAGTATAGTTATTTTTATTAGTACATGTTGCAATGTCTAACGAAACTGCAGCAGCGTCAGTGATAACATTGAAGAATGAAGAAGGTCAACTTGATCCTTACTGACTAACATTATACCTTTCTGGATTCCGTCTAACACCTGTTACACTGATTGTCTGTGCATATTCAGTACAAAGCGATTTAGTAGAAGTGGAGAACGGAAATAGACTACGTATTGCTACAACAAACGCACGTGCGCTCCCCCCTGAGTTAGCGCAGAACTACGGATCAACCTGTGATTATTGTATTCTGACCGAGGAAATACTGAGCCACGACACACACATCTTACTATGATGACAGAAAAAAAGCATCCCTTGAAGACAGGCGGAATGCAAGTTTCTAGTCAGTTTCAGTTTTTATGATCAAAATTGACGCAATTGAGCACAATATTCTCATTTAAACTAATTACATCACTCACAGACGTAAAGATTTGTTGTTGTCAGGTTTAAGGGCGCATAACTTCGCGGTTATTACCAACCGAACGTAAAGTTTTATTATACACATTCCTACATCGGTCATAACTTTTTGCGAAAATTAAATCCGTACAGTTTTATATCGACGAAATAAGGTTTTGAAATTTCTGCAAATTGGCAACTGTTTAGACACACTTCAGTGGCGATATAGTTTCAATCACTGCTGATCACAGCAACACCACATAAGAACTGGCGAAATGGAAAACGTCTCTCCCCGTCTACCCTGCTTATAACCAGACAGCTTCCCCCCACACTTCTCTATATTTGCTCGTAGATCGCTTTCCGGCGTAACGTACAATGAAGCACCGATCGTGTGGAACCTAGCTTCGTCTTTCAGTTTACGGGAATGGGAAAGTTGGAGATAGTGGAGCATAAACTGATACCGAAAGTCTTAACTTTCTGCAAGTCTTGCTACTGATCTGCACTAACGTAATGTAAATAAAAGTAAGTGCTCGAAGTGTAGAAGGCCAGTGCTAGCTACCACCTTGTTTTGAGGAACATATCTTGGGAGGAGAACATGAATGAACAAAAGGATTTGCTTGAACTGATTTTGGCACATTAATTGTAGTTTAGACACTGACCAAACACCACTGCATAACAATTCCTACTACAAGAAAAATTACGAATTTTAGTTATTTGTAGACTCATTAACTACAATATAAGTAAATGAGTATAGCTGGATCAAATGAGCTAGGCGACACAAGAAATACCTTTGAAATCTTATAATTTATTAATTAAGTCATGACTCGGTCGTAGTGGAACCAGTTCTCAGCAGCTGTAGCAGGTAGTGAAATTCTTATTGTGACAGCACTTATTTAGACAATTATTTATGTGTAAGGTAAATATTTACTGCAGAAAATTACGTTGTCGGCTTCGTATGTACAAATCATACTCATGCATTCAAATCTGTTTACTTTTTGCAGCATTTGAAAAGTTGCAGGTGTAGTACTTCACGATCATGAAGAAATACTATTTACATTCGCATATCGGTACCTCAATGTCACAGTTAAACCTATCTCTATTCGTCTCTGTAAACAGTCTGAAACCACGTTCGCACCCTCTGGCCCGCTGCGAAGGACCATACTGGCGTCTCCTGATCCCCGGCACAATCAGTTATGAGCAAAATATTGGAGCCATTTGGCACTGTTAAATCAATATTATTGACTGCACTCTGTTATGCCTAGCATCACTGTTATTGTCGTTCCGATACTTACTTTTTATTGAGTGCCAATAAATAGCTTTCAGTTAACTTTTTCGTCCATGTTTACTTAATAGTGAAGTTTGTGTATCTGGATCAAAATGTCGAAATACTCCGCGGCGTGGGAAGGGAAGAAATCATAGACTGGATAGTGATCCTCAAGATAAATTTAATGAGATGTATAGTATCTGCAAACTTGATTCGTACTCTTAATTAAAGAAATTTAAATAAAATTAGCAAAATGATACAAATATTTCTCACTAAAAAATGTTTCCAATAAGTGACAGTTAGAAAGATTGTAATTAAAGTCGCCAAACAGCCAAAGAAATTGTAACTTCCATACTTTCTGTTCACGTCACCTCCGCATTTATCGGAAGAAAATTATTGGTGATGGGTGAAAATCAGCAGGGAAGAGACAGACAGAGCTTAAAAACATTTAAATAAAAAATAATTGCATATTTATTTAAACATAGCACCAGCCAATAACGTTTTATATCCAACCAATTATCCATATTTAGTGCTAGAAGTACGAAAAACCATGTTTAAGTACAAACATATATAAATTTGGAAAATACTTCATTTTTATAACTATGCTTTTTATTCGCCTCCCCTTGAAATAAGATACGTTACTTGCATCTAAAAAAGCTGGAATTCCTGGTCATGGGTCATGTATAACCGAAAAAGGCTAAATACTTATGTAAGTGAAATCACTGAAATCTGGCGAATGAGTGACAACATTCATATAACTGACGTCACTGTCAGAGACTTGCTTCAGTCGGCTTTCTCACACTGATTGAAACCACCCATAACCGGGGTGCGAGTTAGAAACGCTGATATAGTTGACATGGCCACTGAGACTGGTTTTATTCGGTTGTTTCATTCGATTGAAGAAAAAAAAACGACTGATCGAAGAACAAACGACTGGCCAATTGGTTTTCGAGACAAGTCGGTTGTCCCAGCTTTCTTTCGCGGATATTTCCCGTGTCAGTTGAGCTATCCAGCATGTCCACTGACAGTTACTCTGTTGTACACCCCTGAGTTTTAGATTCATCTTGGAAAGAACCTTTAGGCAGTGGATAAGGCATTACTCGCTAAACTCATGTGCTCAGCAGCGTCTGCCAACAGGTAGTTCGGAAGGATGTCTATGGACGTTTGGAATGCAAGACGCGCCGAAGTTTCCACATAGTCGATAAACGACGGGACCTGTGGCAACATACACCGCTGAACACCAGGACTGATGCATTTAGTGTAGTTGTCTTACACTTAGTATCGCAAGAGTTTTCGGTTCTACACAGTGGGTTTAACAAACATGGTTACATTTTTCAAGTTTTTACTCTGACAAAACTAATACTGGCAGTTGCTTGCCACTATCCACAATGCCAACTTACATTCAATTAGTGCCACTGTAAGAGTCCTGACGATTAGCTTGTCGCAACACCGATCGAATAATAAATGTCTAGCTGATAATCCCGGTATTACCTGGATATTCATTCTAACAGTTTTCTTTTAGAAACGAAAACAAAAAATGAACTGTGTTTGTAGTGAAACATGAAAAAAATTTAATTTCCATCTATTCATGAAAACAGCTTTGAGACTATAAAACAGTCGTACAAAGAAATAGGCATAATGTACAAATATATTGTGCCAGAGCGACACAAACATCGGGCAGTAGACCCGATTATTCCACACACAAATATATTGTGTAGTGCAGCATCCAAATTAAGCAACACGATACCGGATAATTTCTGTACGCTGGGCGTAGTAGCTTCGTATCTCTACAACGCGATTTTGTAAACATCTCTATGGCAACGCCTGTTCATAGCTCTATAGAGGGTTACTGTTTTCGCCTACAGCCGTTTGCGCTTCGCAGTTGAAAGCTATCAAAAGCACTTCCAGGTGTCAGAGATTTTCTTATTGATTTGCCTCGACTGTATGCTTGTAGTAAAGAATAAATATATTAAAACTTCATGCATGATACGGAAATTTTTCACATATCTGTGTTTAGGACTTCATATCTCCTGAGCAATGTGTGGTACCATAATATACTTCTGTAGGTGCATTTAGCTGCATATGTGATAGTTCAGAAATCTACCAGTTTAATTATTCATGGTTGCAAACTACTAACACGAATGGAAAAACTGCTCGAAGCCGACCTGGAGGATGATCATTGTGGATTCGGGAGAAATGTAGGGAGATGTGACGCAATACTGACCTTATGACTCATCCTAGAAGATAAGTTAAGGAAGGCAAACGTATTTTTATAACATTCGTAGACTTAGAGAAAGCTTTTGATGATGTTGACTGGAGTACTCTCCTTGAACTTATGAAGTAGCAGGAGTAAAATAAGGAGAGCGAAAGACTATTTCAAACTTGTACATAAACCAGACGGCAGTAATAAGAGTCGAAGGGCATGAAAAGGAAGCCATGGTTGAGAAGAGCCTGAGACAGGCATTCAACCTATCGCCGATGTTATTAAATCTGTACATAATTTAACAATTAGTAAAGGATTTACTATTAAAAACAGTCTTGCTCACGATTTATTTATTACGGTGACCGATTTCAACTACTACTGTGGTCATCTTCAGACCTACAAGTCGCATACAAAGCTTTAGAGGTCTACATACATTAAAGAAAATACATAACGTTATGAAGCTATAAAACGATGAATTACCAATGAGTAGGAACATCTTTCTGCTGGAGAATCACTACTGGAGAAACCAGTGCACGTCTTACTATATATAATGGAGACAGTTAGTATCGCAGAAGTAATACATGTAAACGTCATGTATGAAGCGGCAGTTTTTCACCCTTCTCATTGTTTATGACGTCTTATCCCTGAACTGCGTTAGGTCAGTGGTTCTTACCTCCACAACGATTATTGCCTGACAATAAAGGATTTGTACCAAGATTGGTTGAAATCGCCCCAGTGTTTTAGGAGGACATGTGGAACACACACACATTTTTGTAATACGTGTGGATTTATTGCAGCTTAAACGTGTGTTAAAAAGACGTCACTGGAGTTTGAAATGGGGGAGAAATATAGTGGCCGACTGAAAATTTGAGACTCGTAGATTGCCATACCTCGATATCTGAGATGGTAAAATCAGTGCCAGTTGGAGGCTAGAGCTCGGGTCTGGCGCACATCTTCCGTACCTCACCACTGGTCCGCAGAGCCACAGATTGATTCACCATAGTGTATCTACCTGACAATCCCCCCACTCTACAGAAGTTCTAGACTGTTGTGTGCAGGCGTATGGATGTGTTTTACTACAGTATCGGACTGAACATCAAGTCCACTTCATCGTAACCGTAGGACATTGAATATTAAGCACACATACGTAACCAGCCAATATTTATCCATAGACGCACATGAAAAATGTAAGACATTTATTGACTTTGTAAGATAAATGCACCAAATTTTATGAGAATGTAGAACACGCCTTGAAGTAAAATCATGGTCATCTTCTTTTGCGTGAAATAATTTATTGACCGTCGAGATTACTGTTTGATAAATATCAGTACTTGTATTATTTTGAAAGCGTCCTCATATCTTTCATGTGTGACAGAATTAGAAGATAATTTTGACGATGACGACTAATAAGCATAGGGCATAGTCGTTCTGCAGTCATGAGGGAAAGATCAAACCGGCAATTAACAATAACAGTGACAGCCGTTTTTAATACCGCACAGTAAAAATCGTAACGAAATGCACTATATATTCTTTGTGGAGCAAGCAACCAATCACTCGATGCCACTAACATAAAGTTCTTGCCATTGTGTAAATTACATGAATTCGACCGGTTTTGATTGTTTCAATCATCATCAACAAGGAAAAAAATTGTGACACATATTGGTTTAAAAATGAATATTTCTCATAGAAGACTCTTTCATATACCAAATGTACACTCCTGGAAATCGAAATAAGAACACCGTGAATTCATTGTCCCAGGAAGGGGAAACTTTATTGACACATTCCTGGGGTCAGATACATCACATGATCACACTGACAGAACCACAGGCACATAGACACAGGCAACAGAGCATGCACAATGCCGGCACTAGTACAGTGTATATCCACCTTTCGCAGCAATGCAGGCTGCTATTCTCCCATGGAGACGATCGTAGAGATGCTGGATGTAGTCCTGTGGAACGGCTTGCCATGCCATTTCCACCTGGCGCCTCAGTTGGACCAGCGTTCGTGCTGGACGTGCAGACCGCGTGAGACGACGCTTCATCCAGTCCCAAACATGCTCAATGGGGGACAGATCCGGAGATCTTGCTGGCCAGGGTAGTTGACTTACACCTTCTAGAGCACGTTGGGTGGCACGAGATCCATGCGGACGTGCATTGTCCTGTTGGAACAGCAAGTTCCCTTGCCGTTCTAGGAATGGTAGAACGATGGGTTCGATGACGGTTTGGATGTACCGTGCACTATTCAGTGTCCCCTCGACGATCACCAGTGGTGTACGGCCAGTGTAGGAGATCGCTCCCCACACCATGATGCCGGGTGTTGGCTCTGTGTGCCTCGGTCGTATGCAGTCCTGATTGTGGCGCTCACCTGCACGGCGCCAAACACGCATACGACCATCATTGGCACCAAGGCAGAAGCGACTCTCATCGCTGAAGACGACACGTCTCCATTCGTCCCTCCATTCACGCCTGTCGCGACACCACTGGAGGCGGGCTGCACGATGTTGGGGCGTGAGTGGAAGACGGCCTAACGGTGTGCGGGACCGTAGCCCAGCTTCATGGAGACGGTTGCGAATGGTCCTCGCCGATACCCCAGGAGCAACAGTGTCCCTAATTTGCTGGGAAGTGGCGGTGCGGTCCCCTACGGCACTGCGTAGGATCCTATGGTATCCGTGCGTCGCTGCTGTCCGCTCCCAGGTCGACGGGCACGTGCACCTTCCGCCGACCACTGGCGACAACATCGATGTACTGTGGAGACCTCACGCCCCACGTGTTGAGCAATTCGGCGGTACGTCCACCCGGCCTCCCGCATGCCCACTATATGCCCTCGCTCAAAGTCCGTCAACTGCACATACGGTTCACGTCCACGCTGTCACGGCATGCTACCAGTGTTAAAGACTGCGATGGAGTTCCGTATGCCACGGCAAACTGGCTGACACTTGACGGCGGCGGTGCACAAATGCTGCGCAGCTAGCGCCATTCGACGGCCAACACCGCGGTTCCTGGAGTGTCCGCTGTGCCGTGCGTGTGATCATTGCTTGTACAGCCCTCTCGCAGTGTCCGGAGCAAGTCTGGTGGGTCTGACACACCTGTGTCAATGTGTTCTTTTTTCCATTTCCAGGAGTGTATAAATGGAAAAAAGTAAGCTGCAACATAATCAGATTTTGACAAGCTCTTAAAAAGAGTCCCCTGTTAACTGTTAGAAATGCCTTCGTAATTTATCTAAGCTTTTTAAGAGTTTGTCAAAATGTGATTGTGTTGAATTTTACTTTTTGCCATTTCGACATTTGGTATGTGAAAGTGTCTTCTGCGACATAGGCCTATACGTATTTTCAGCGACAGGTCTTAAAATTCTTTTTTCCGGTTGACTGTGCTTGAAACAACCGATACGGGTGGAAGAAATATAATTTATACAACTGATTTTCAAAGGAAAAGGCTTTTCTATAAATATCGCACGGATGTAAGCAGTTACCTACATGAATTCTTAATTCTTGCCGATGGTTGAGAATGTCGGCTATGCAGTATATTGACCGCTACTCCACTTTGACTTTTCCATTTTGTCCTTCCATCCAACTTAGCCATCGAGGTTGAATTTCAAAGGTAGGAAAATAACTAAAAGCAGTAGACATTTGGATTTCGCCCTTAACTTACTGCACAGGCCACATGTCAAATGACAAGTTCGTAAGATTACCGAATGGGCACCTGACTTTTAATTACGTCCTGAGGCACCAGAGAACTCCTGACATTTTCGTAACAACTTTTTCACGGTGAATGCTAAGTTCTTTCGCTGGCCACACGCGGGAGGCGTCTGACGTGAAGAAAGCCAGCCGTCCAGCTCCTCCAGATAGGCAGACGCTCTCTCTCACTTGCGATTCAGTCCACGGCTCGCGCCTGTCCGCCTGTAGTACGGACGCGGCTTTTCCAGGCGCTAATCAGTATTCAGCACTTAAAAATGGTAATAATTAATGTCGCTTAAAGTGGCCGGTAAATCTGTTGGCTGTCTCAATTAAAACGATTCGGGCAGGGAATTAGTGTAAGTCACGCTCCAGCGATCGTGGCTGCAGCAGGTACTTTTGTCCGTGGCTAGACAGAGCGGCCCCAGCTATTGCCGGTGCGGAAAATAACATATCGAGCCGCCTGTCGTAAAATTAACTCTCCCCGGTAATAAATTGCCGTTTGTTTGCTGTGCACTTTAAACTGAAATTAATTTTCATCAACAGGAAACGACGCAGTCGTCGGGCCCATCAATCAAATATCGACTAGGCGATGGTGATTTACGCTGTGGACATAGCCGTGCTCGGCCTATGAGCTGTCAGCGTGGCAGATGGTCGGACATTTTTGCCATCCGCCAGTGCAGTGTCTCGGGCCCTGCCCGCGCTCTGACTTTTACGTTTTGTTCTGCCAACCGGCTTAGCTGTCGAGGCTGAATTTTAGAAAGAGGCTGCGCAAGCCTGCTCGATCACGCCTGATTTATTGCGACACTGCTGAATAAAACATGCGCGGTGCTGCGCTGCGTGTTCTCGCAATATATTGGTAATAGAGCTCCGCCACTGAATATGTGCCGTGATGAATTACAGACCGCAGGTGCTGCTGCGTCTTACCCCTAGGACTTAGAAATGTGTTATTCCAAGCAACGAGCCATCGCCATCAAACGAGAAATTCCACTGCTTGCAACATAACTAATATGCATCGAGAAAACTGTTGAAATAGTCACAGGTAGATGTAAATCTCTTAGGCTTCTATGCAGATCCAATTGGGATATGACAATAATAAAGGATTTCAGGATGTTGAGTGGACAATACTGATACAAAATTGACAGTCCAGTCACATTAACATGAGCACCGTCTATGTCGGACGTCAATATGAAGTAATCACTCACAGACGACAGGTGGCAGCACTAGCAGTGGAGGGTATATAAAGTGTGTCGGGAGGACATGAACAACACTGCATTCGTTGTCGTAATGCGGAAACGGAGCGATTAACCTGACATCCAAAACGGCATGATCATTGTCTTTCAAGCCAAAGGTGGAAGCATTTCCGAAACGTCCAAGTTTGTAAACTGTGGCCGCGCGGGAATAGCCGAGCGGTCAGGGGCGCTGCAGTCATGGACTGTGCAGCTGGTCCCGGCGGAGGTTCGAGTCCTCCCTCGGGCATGGGTGTTTATGTTTGTCCTTAGGATAATTTAGGTTAAGTAGTGTGTAAGCTTAGGGACCGATGACCTTAGCAGTTAAGTCCCATAAGATTTCACACACATTTGAACATTTTTTTTTGTAAACTGTGTTTAAAGTACAGAATGGATGGTAAAGTGGTGGCATCCGAAACTGCTCTGAGACAG
Organism: Schistocerca serialis cubense; assembly: GCF_023864345.2. Taxonomy (NCBI): domain Eukaryota; kingdom Metazoa; phylum Arthropoda; class Insecta; order Orthoptera; family Acrididae; genus Schistocerca; species Schistocerca serialis. The sequence continues at coordinate 218,236,005 of NC_064646.1, read as the reverse complement.
CTCTGGCGCACCACTGGCTATAGACGACGGTTACAGAGATGTGTACCGGAGTACGGACTTGTAAGCTGTCCCCAGCACACTGGTCAGCAAAGATGTAGCGCGAAGATCCATTTTAGATGTTGGATCAAGCACACCTGTCACGAGAGATGCCAGAGACACACCAGCAAGCAACACGCCACCAACGCCCTCCCGACAACAAGTATTTACGCCGCCTCATTTGCTCATTCACTGTCACTGACAAACTCTAGTTTGGCGTCTGTCAATATATTCGAAGTTTATGTCACAGGCTACGACACTACATAGCAACCAGAATTGTGACTGTAGCAATATTACCGATATTATCTGCAAGAGGACTATTACTGATGAGCTTATAAAACAACAAATGGACTCCATTCAAGATAAGCAAATACTTCAAGTTCACATAAATAAAGTACCGTATTGATCCGCGTGTGCATTTGTGTTATAGAAAGAGGATACCGGCCACCCATAACAATGTGCTCTCCCTTGCTTCCTTGCGGGACAAGATACTACAAGACGTGCACCGGCTAAGAGACTGACGGTCCACGTGATCTAATGGCCTACCGACAGTGTGTCCTCTACGACCGTTCGGCGAACGTTGCTGCATATGAGCCTCCGCAGCAGGCGCCTGGGTCATTCACCCGCGCTGACTGCTGATCATCGGTGGCGAAGGCTGAAATTTGCGCTCCAGTACCGGATCTGAATGTCCACAAACTTTTAACAGGTGTCCTTTTCAACGAATCACGTTTCGTGTTCCATCGAGAAGATGGCCGTTGGCGTGTACGGTGTGAAATGTCAGAAAGCCAATACCCACACCTTCCAACCAGGAGAGAGCTTTACCCCGCAACAAGGAAGGAGCGTTATGGTCTGGGAGTGTTTTCGTGTCGTTGCCTGGGTGAGCTTGTCATTCTGGAAGGCTCAATGGAGCAACAGAAATATGCATCTATCCTTCTACATCCACTTCTACGTCTACATCTACATAGATACTCCGCAAGCCACCATACGGTGCGTGACGGAAGGTACCCTGTGCCACTACCTGTCATTTCCCCTCCTGTTCCAACCGCAAATGGAGCGAGGGAAAAACGGCTGTTTGTGTGCCTATGTTTGAACCGTAATTTCTCCTGTCTTATCTTCATGGTCCTTACGCGCAATGTAAGTCGGCGGCAGTAGCTCAATTGGGTTTCTCGAAAAGAACGTCGCCTTCCTCCACGGGTTCCCATTTGAGTTCCTTGGGGACCATTTCACTCCTACAAGCAGTCTGTTCTTCCTCGGCAAAAGGGCGTGTACCTGCGATGAAAATGTCAAACAGCTTACAAAGTACGTGCCTGGTTCAGAGAGCAGCCCTATCCGTTTACTGTACTCTCTTGGCCAATAAACTCACCGGATTTAAAAACAATCGACCACCTCGATCAGGCTGTTTGCGCTATGGATCCTCAACCGAGAGACGTAACATAGTTGACCACGGCACTGGAGCTTGCATGGCTCCATATTCCTTTTGTTGCCTTGCAGACAATCATAAATGATTCAAATGGCTCTGAGCACTATGGGACTTAACATCTGTGGCCATCAGTTCCCTAGAACTTACAACTACTTAAACCTAACTAACCTAAGGACATCACACACAGCCATGCCCGAGGCAGGATTCTTACCTGCTACCGTATCGGTCGCGCGACTCCAGACTGTAGCGCCTAGAACCGCTCGGCCACTCCAGCCGGCCAGACACTCGTAAACTGTCTTCCTGCACATCTCGCAGCAATCTGCGCTGCTTAAGACGTTTATTCAGGCTTTTAACGGGTAGTTACATTAGTGTGACTGGACGGTGTACACTCCTGGAAATGGAAAAAAGAACACATTGACACCGGTGTGTCAGACCCACCATACTTGCTCCGGACACTGCGAGAGGGCTGTACAAGCAATGATCACACGCACGGCACAGCGGACACACCAGGAACCGCGGTGTTGGCCGTCGAATGGCGCTAGCTGCGCAGCATTTGTGCCCCGCCGCCGTCAGTGTCAGCCAGTTTGCCGTGGCATACGGAGCTCCATCGCAGTCTTTAACACTGGTAGCATGCCGCGACAGCGTGGACGTGAACCGTATGTGCAGTTGACGGACTTTGAGCGAGGGCGTATAGTGGGCATGCGGGAGGCCGGGTGGACGTACCGCCGAATTGCTCAACACGTGGGGCGTGAGGTCTCCACAGTACATCGATGTTGTCGCCAGTGGTCGGCGGAAGGTGCACGTGCCCGTCGACCTGGGACCGGACTGCAGCGACGCACGGATGCACGCCAAGACCGTAGGATCCTACGCAGTGCCGTAGGGGACCGCACCGCCACTTCCCAGCAAATTAGGGACACTGTTGCTCCTGGGGTATCGGCGAGGACCATTCGCAACCGTCTCCATGAAGCTGGGCTACGGTCCCGCACACCGTTAGGCCGTCTTCCGCTCACGCCCCAACATCGTGCAGCCCGCCTCCAGTGGTGTCGCGACAGGCGTGAATGGAGGGACGAATGGAGACGTGTCGTCTTCAGCGATAAGAGTCGCTTCTGCCTTGGTGCCAATGATGGTCGTATGCGTGTTTGGCGCCGTGCAGGTGAGCGCCACAATCAGGACTGCATACGACCGAGGCACACAGGGCCAACACCCGGCATCATGGTGTGGGGAGCGATCTCCTACACTGGCCGTACACCACTGGTGATCGTCGAGGGGACACTGAATAGTGCACGGTACATCCAAACCGTCATTGAACCCATCGTTCTACCATTCCTAGACCGGCAAGGGAACTTGCTGTTCCAACAGGACAATGCACGTCCGCATGTATCCCGTGCCACCCAACGTGCTCTAGAAGGTGTAAGTCAACTATCCTGGCCAGCAAGATCTCCGGATCTGTCCCCCATTGAGCATGTTTGGGACTGGATGAAGCGTCGTCTCACGCGGTCTGCATGTCCAGCACGAACGCTGGTCCAACTGAGGCGCCAGGTGGAAATGGCATGGCAAGCCGTTCCACAGGACTACATCCAGCATCTCTACGATCGTCTCCATGGGAGAATAGCAGCCTGCATTGCTGCGAAAGGTGGATATACACTGTACTAGTGCCGACATTGTGCATGCTCTGTTGCCTGTGTCTATGTGCCTGTGGTTCTGTCAGTGTGATCATGTGATGTATCGGACCCCAGGAATGTGTCAATAAAGTTTCCCCTTCCTGGGACAATGAATTCACGGTGTTCTTATTTCAATTTCCAGGAGTGTATTTACAGTGGAATGGAAAGACTGATCGAACACGTCATGGGGCAGAGGGGATCAGTCTGTGTTCCACAAAAATGTAGGAAGACATGAGGCAACACTAAGACCTACACTGCTGGGCTGAATGCCACTTGGTGGCTTTGCGGACACATACGAGGTAGGAGAAGTAGCAGATTTGCACCGCAGAATGGAAAATCCACTGTTACAAGCATATTTGACAAGGATGGATTCTTATGTCCCAGTGCTTCAGAACCTACATCTCAGAAATGGCTGATCTGGTAAGCTGCTCGTCCACGTCTGTCGTGAGCATGTATGGCAAGTAGTCACAGGATGGTGGAACCACGAATAGTCGACAGGGTGCTTCCCGTCCAAGTCCTGTCACAGAATGTGGAAATTGGGGGCTTGCCCGCTCTGTTAAGCACAGTATGCAGTGATCTGTGGCGGATTCGACGACAGAGTACAATGCTGGCGCAGGCACGTTTCGGAGCATACCAATCTGCGCACATTTTTGAAATTGGGGATTCCCAGTAGACGTCTCCTATGTCTTGCCATGTTGGCCAAACAACACCATCAGGTACGTCTGTAGTGGGCAAGGGATCACCGAACTTGGATTTTGGATCAATGGAAACGTTTTACCTGGTTGGGTGTGTCTCGTTTCTTGTTTCACCAGGCCGGTGGTGGCGTCCATATGCACCATGCAAGCTAACGGCTCGTCGAAAAATGCTCCGCACCACAGACGCCGGACTGGACGGTGGGGGCAGTGCAGCACGAGGTGCATTCAAGTTCTAAGGCCTCCGATTTTTTTTCTCTGGACTGGAAAGAGATAGAAACATGCGCATTGTTTTAAAATGAGGCCGCGTTCATTGTCAATACGTCCCAGAGATGGCCGCACCGTATGGCAGATGCAATTTTACCGCCAGCGGCGAGTATGAGAACTGTTTTAAATACTTAAAGTGGCGACGTTTTCCTTACTTGAAGAGCGTGCAATCATTCGTTTTCTGAATCTGCGTGGTGTGAAACCAATTGAAATTCATCGACAGTTGAAGGAGACATGTGGTGATGGAGTTATGGATGTGTTGAAAGTGCGTTCGTGGGTGCGACAGTTTAATGAAGGCAGAACATCGTGTGACAACAAACCGAAACAACCTCGGGCTTGCACAAGCCGGTCTGACGACATGATCGAGAAAGTGGAGAGAATTGTTTTGGGGAATCGCCGAATGACTGTTGAACAGATCGCCTCTAGAGTTGGCATTTCTGTGGGTTCTGTGCACACAATCCTGCATGATGACCTGAAAATGCGAAAAGTGTCATCCAGGTGGGTGCCACGAATGCTGACAGACGACCACATGGTTGCCCGTGTGGCATGTTGCCAAGCAATGTTGACGCGCAACGACAGCATGAATGGACTTTCTTTTCGTCGGTTGTGACAATGGATGAGACATGGATGCCATTTTTCAATCCAGAAACAAAGCGCCAGTCAGCTCAATGGAAGCACACAGATTCACCGCCACCAAAAAAATTTCGGGTAACTACCAGTGTTGAAAAAATGATGGTGTCCATGTTCTGGGACAGCGAGGGCGTAATCCTTACCCATTGCGTTCCAAAGGGCACTACGGTAACAGGTGCATCCTAAGGAAATGTTTTGAAGAACAAATTCCTTCCTGCACTGCAACAAAAACGTCCGGGAAGGGCTGCGCGTGTGCTGTTTCACCAAGACAACGCACCCGCACATCGAGCTAACGTTACGCAACAGTTTCTTCGTGATAACAACTTTGAAGTGATTCCTCTTGCTCCCTACTCACCTGACCTGGCTCCGAGTGACTTTTGGCTTTTTCCAACAATGAAAGACACTGTCCGTGACCGCACATTCACCAGTCGTGCTGCTATTGCCTCAGCGATTTTCCAGTGGTCAAAACAGACTCCTAAAGAAGCCTTCGCCGCTGCCATGGAATCATGGCGTCAGCGTTGTGAAAAATGTGTACGTCTGCAGGGCGATTACGTCGAGAAGTAACGCCAGTTTCATCGACTTCGGGTGAGTAGTTAATTACAAAAAAAATCGGAGGCCTTACAACTTGAATGCACCTCGTACTATGAGGGACATTCACCTGGGCTTCCCGGATACCTGTAGTAGTAATCTAAGGCACCTTGACAGCAGTGGACTATATGAATATTATTATGGCTAACCTGCATCCCTTGCTTGAGATCTTTTGTGGCAGCGATGTCATCTTCCAGTGGGACAACTGTCCATTTCAGAAGCGTGCTGCAGTGGATTGAGGAACATGGGAATGGATCTGAACCCATTGCAGCACATCTGGAATGCTATCGCGTGCCAGCTTCTCGCCCATAATACACGACCGTTTGTTGTTGTTGTTGCTGTTGTTGTTGCGGCCTCGAGTTTGAAGAGTGGATGCAGCTCTCCAAGCTGTACCATCCTGTGCAAGCGTCTTCATCTCCGAATGACTAAAACAACCTCTATCCTTCTGATTCTGCTTACTGTATTCATCTCTCGGTCTCCCTTTAGGACTTTTAAGCCCCACAGTCCCCAGCAGTACCATACTGGTGATCCCTTGATGTCTCAGAAAGCATCCTATCAACCGATCCCTTCTTTTAGTCACATTGTACCATAAATTTCTCATCTCCCCAATTCTGTTCAGTGCCTCCTCATTACAATGTAAAAGCGCTGCTCTGATTGTGTTCTAAATCGTGTATGTTTATTAGAATCTACACTTCCTTGGTAAACGCCAGATATCACTTCTGTTTTTCTCGAAGACTTTCTGTGAATTACTACTAATTCTGATTTTTTTCCGACAGGAAACCACGAATCCAGTAGTACAACTGAGACGGTACTACATAGGCATGCAACTTCAGTATAAGCCTATTGTGAGGAACAGTATCAAAAGTCTTTTGGAAATCTAGAAATTTAGAACAGACTGGAGATCTCCAGAGCATCCGGGAGGACAACGCTTCAAACACGTGTCCAGCCATCTTGATTTAGGTTTTCCGTGATTTCCCCAAATCGCTTCAGGAAAATGCCAAGATGGTTCGTTTGAAAGGGCACTGCCGATTTCCTTCCCCACCTTTCGCTAATCCGAGCTTGTGTTCCGTCTCTGATGATCTCGTTGTCGACGAGACGTAAAACACAAACCTCCTCCCTTATGAGATCCCCTGTCGATAGCACTCATAGCTTTGTGAGAATAGAGAGTTAGTTGTGTTTCACAAGAACGATATTTTCTGAATGCGTGCTGTCTATCTGTAAACAAATCGTTTTCCTCTAGGTAATTCGTAATTTTCGAAAAAGCTGTATCTTTTAAAATGATAATGCCAATCAGTGTCAGTGATATGGGTCTATAATTCGTTGGATTACTCCTACTTCCTTTCTTGAGTACTGGTGTGACCTGTGCAACTTTCCACTGTTCGGTAAAGATCTTCTGTCGAGAGAGCGGTTATGTATAATTGTTAAGTACTCTGAAGGCAAAACTAACTGGTGTAATATCTGGACCAGAGGGTTCGTCATTTTTAAGTAATGTAAGCTGCTTTGCTACATCGAGTATGTCTACTCCTAAGTTACCTACGTTGACAGCAGTTCTTCATTTGATTTCTGGAATACTAACTTCGTCCTTTTTTATGGAGGAATTTCGGAAAACTGTATTTTTCAGAGATGCTGTCTACTATTAATGATCGATCATTCATCTTAGTCTGAGGGCCGATATTACTTTTTGTGAGTCTGCGACGTTCTTTAACCGATATTTTCTCCTGCTGGCTCCTCCCATTATCTGGCGACGGCTGGTAAGTTCCTTACATAGAAATGTAAGCAAACAAAATTTTCATATTTTAAATCGTTATCCAAAAACGCAACAATTTGTTCTCCGCCTGTTGCATGCCGGTTCAGAAGCTATTGTCTCAGGCAATTACATCAAGGGCCATCATATGAGTGGGGAAACAGAGCAATGCTTGTTATGTTATCCTATACGGCTGGTATATTAACGTCCTGATTACTGAATCTGGTTCACCAATCTGTCGGGATGGACGGCTTTAGCTGGGTTGACAAATCGTGGTAACAGTCGTTACCAGTGAGTTGCATCTTCTCGTCTGTGAGTAACTCTGTTTCCTCACATCCGAGACCTGGGAATGGTGTTGTTGCTTGTGGGCCGCGGCCACAACACTGTCACACATCTATGACCACTCAGATGACCACTTGTTGAATCGCTGATCACCGCTCTTTTATCCTCCTTGGATTTATCAGCGAGTGCTACCTGTACTGCGTTTGCCTCTCAGGTCTATCTTTCGGTTATAATTCAACTGTTGTAAAAGAATGGAAGGTTAGGATTTAATATGCCGTCAATGACGAGATCCTTACAGAAGGCTCACACTTTCGTTACGAAATGAGGGAGGTAATATCCAGTATCCCTTTCAAACAACCACAACGGATTTAGCCATAATCGACCGACAGAAAACCCAAATCCGGGATATGCGAACGATGTTTGAAATTCGATCCTGCCAAATGGGAGTCCAGCGACTTGAGAAAAAATGGTTAATGATTCCATGTCGTGAGCCAGTTTCCAATTTCCTTCTGGCCTGTTGTAGTGGACAAAAAGGAAGTTCAGATACTTTAAGACTGCGTACTGGAATATGCATGCTTACATTTTGGCTATGTTTAAGTCATTTCTCCGCTATACCTTTCTTTCAGGAGGAGTAATCCTGCAAGGACTTCTGTGGAATGTGGGACGAGGCAAAGTCAGAATTGAAGCTGTATAGCAGAGACATAAGTTGTATCTGAATAGTTGGTCAGGGTTCTACCTGTGAAAGGCGAAGGATAGGGATTGGGTCCCGTTCTGGCATATAGTTTTAAATTGCCAACATGTTCCATAATTTTTTAAATTTCAAACTTTCAGTGAGGTATTTGGTCTTCATTTTCGATCAGAAACTTTCGTAGCACCCAGATCTGGGAAACTTCAGATTTAGGTCCCAAAAAGCGCATATTTTAATATACATTGCGGCAAGGGGAAAGCAGAAACAGCTTATCTGCCTCAGGTAAATGGAACCTCAAACTAATTGTTCATGCGTGGCGTATGAGTCCGCCAGAGAATCATTCTTGATGATAATGGAAGCACTGAACGACAAAGGAATAAGGAGGACAACAGGGGCATTTCGGAGTAAACCCTCTACAATCCTCTGCGTGAAGTTGGTGAACCACCACTTCACATCAGAGTGTGACACGTCGTGGTGCGACAAGCACACGGTAAGCCAGACATCTGCCTGCCATATCATTATGACCCACAGAAGGACCAGCTTTTCAGCAACCTTCTGCGATTATTGTGGCTGTTTGGGAGCCTGAAAGTAGCTGTCTTCAGAGCCGTGAGTATCGGGTGCTAATATTTTATACTAAACTTTGAGTATATCACTACCTCTGCTTCTTAAGGGATCCTTCTCCTTACGGGATCCTTAATTGTTTTACTTTTCATTAATTTTATAAAAGAAAGTTCTTCACAGGGTACTTTGAAATATGTCTTATAATACTTTAGACGAGGACTACAATTTTATCGCTGATACACCGATGGCCAAAACAAGATAACTCCCTTAGCGACTCAATCGTTTCCCCTCGTATGTCTTCAGGGCATCCCCACTAAATAATTTCTTCGTGTATCGGAGTAGTAATAAGGCGTCGTGAAGGCACTGTAGCGGACCAAGTGCGAAGATACGAAGTTACTCACCTGGTCCGAATTCCTTTGTGCTCTTCAGGTGCCCGCATCTCGTGGTCGTGCGGTAGCGTTCTCGCTTCCCACGCCCGGGTTTCCGGGTTCGATTCCCGGCGGGGTCAGGGATTTTCTCTGCCTCGTGATGGCTGGGTGTTGTGTGCTGTCCTTAGGTTAGTTAGGTTTAAGTAGTTCTAAGTTCTAGGGGACTGATGACCATAGATGTTAAGTCCCATAGTGCTAATAGCCATTTGAACCATTGCTCTTCAGGCGCTTTTACAAATCTACCCAGGAGAGAAAACGATTCAGAATATACAGACTGCTCTTGTTCTGATGAAAGTACCACTCATCTGTCTTTTTATTTTAAACTGAGTTTGTTATTACCGTACTTTATTTTACAAGGCATACAAGTATGGTGTGTAGCTTAGAATAAACTTCTGTCTGTACCCTATTGCAGACTGTATTTTTCTAATATTACTTTTTGTATGTTTCCTGCTTTCTCTGTATATTATCTACACCTCTTCCTTTCTGGTTGTCAGGAAACTATCCTCTTGGGCCCAGAGAATTTCAGTATGTGAGGTGTTTCCGGTGTTTAAAATACATTGTAGGTTGACGATCTAAGAAAATATGATTGCGAAAAGTTAAGACATAAAAAAAGGTAACAGTGCCACTACTAAACAACTAACACCTTTTTAATGTTTAATTGTTTAATGCAAGTGTGCCCTATTCTGCAGGTGTATTGGTCTCCGATACTAGGAAATAGGAATCCTGGAGGCAGACAGTCGTATGCAAATGGATTAATGTCCTAAATCTGACCAGGTACGTGGCTGGTATGTCCTCTTCCTTAAGGTTCTCCGCAATACGTTTACGAACGTACCTGTCGATTTCGCTTAGGGACCCTAGAATCATAGCTCCGTAAGAGTTCCTCGTTCAGCCGGTCAAAAAAACCTTGTTCCCGGAAGTCCTCATGCAGCATCCTCGTCTGATTAGTGTTCCCGTTTTACACCGTCGGCGTTGCCTTTTCATCTTCCGACACTGTTGTTTGCGTTTCGTTCACCGGCGCCTGCAAGGCGATTATCTGGTTTTCTGCTGTGTCTGCTCCAACTCCTCTCTCCTCATGATACGTTTCTAATTTCTTCAAAGAGACATTATTTGTCATTTCCTTCAGTTCGTATCACGACTTTCTCCTCTCAATACTACACAGGATATTTTATCCTCGAAGAAAATCCCATCAGAATCTATCACTACTGACTGTTGCACTTGATCAGGTGTTCCTCCATAACCACACTGACATGAACTGGTAAGTCTTCGGTTTATTCCTTTCAGTGTGGTCCGTGTCCAGTCAAGTAGTGGATGATACGCTTTGGTGGAACCCAGTATCTTGAAGTAACCCATACCTTCGTGTTTGCAAGGAAATTGTAAACACGTCTTCCTGCTGTCGCTGTGTCCCGGGAACCCTACCATTCTTGCAGAAGGCGTGATTTAATTTCTTGCCAAATTGTTATAGGTAGTCCTATGATTTCCTTCTCCCTTTGGACGCCTCCCTTATATAGCCAGTAGTCTGAGCCCTTCTCCCGAATTTTCCTGTAAAACGAAAAATCACTTTTCGTTTAACAGGGCCCCGTTTTGAACATAGTTTCCTTTCACGTGGCGTTTAGACTTGACGAGAGGACACTCCCTCTTGCAGCGCCACTTGTGTGAGAATTTCAGTTCGCCTCATTTTATTGCAAAGTACTAGTCTCTCACCTGGAGTTTCGCCCGCGGAGGCTCAGAGCACATAACCGTGTACTGCACACGTCTCCTTCTTCTCCCTCTCTGTTTCCATTTTATCCTTTCCCTATCTTCCTGTCCATCTCCTCCCCGTAATCCAAGCCATCCTTACCCTCTCTATGTCCATCTCGTCTTCCTCCTCTCTCTATCAACCTCTTCCTTCTGCCTCTTTCTGTAGGCGGTGTATCTAAAAATTTCGGTGAATGGTGCCGTATCTGAACGTCAACTTGGCGCATGTGTGCGTGCATTGGTCTTCAGAGACTTGAGGAGAATCGATACACGGCATGCACTGCGTCACTGCCTGTGACTGGCTGTGTAAACAGACTGTGACCAGTTGAACGTAGTCACAGGGCAATGGAGCAACGTGTAAATATAAAGTTTTGCTACAAATTGGGCAAGACTGCAACGGAGACACATGGAATGTTGATGCAGGTGTACGGGAGGGAAGCTGCGAGCAGAAAACGTGCTTAAGTATGATTTAAACGCTTCGTTGAAGGGAAGGAAACAACTGAGGTTCAGGTAGGCCATCGACAAGTGGAAACTCAGGAAAGATCGATAAAGTGCGACAATTGCTGGCACAAGATCGGCGACGGACTCTCAGATTGATTGCAGAGGAATCGGGAATTAGCAAGGATACGGTGCACACCATTGTCCGCGTTAGTTTGGGTTAGCGGAAGGTCTGCTCCCGATTTGTGCCACACAAGCTCACTGACTAACAGAAAGCAAAACGGATGGAAACTTCTCGTGATTTCATTTCCATGTGTGACCAGGATCCATTGCTTCTGAACACCATCGTCACGGGAGAAGAGACCTGGTGCTACCAGGCAATCGATGTCATGGTGTTCACCGTCTTCTCCGTGACCAAAAAAAGCCGTCTCCAAAAATCCAAGGTGAGAACGCTGTTGATCACCTTCTTTGACAACAACGGCATCATCTACAAAGAATTTGTTCCTGTAGGTCAAACCATTAATGCTGTATTTTACCAGCCCGTTTTGAACTGATTGCTACAGCGTATCGGCGGGTTCAACCGGAGTTGCGCAGTACTGGAAAATGGATGCTGCTCCACGACAATGCGCCTACACACTGCGCGATCTGTGTGCGCCAGTTCTAGGCGCAGAAGATTGTAACTGTTCTTGATCACCCTCCATACTCCCCTGATCTGGCTCCTGTGGACTTCTCCCTCTTTCCCCGCGTGAAGACGGTCATGAAAGGTGAACGTTGTGAGGACGTGAATGCCATTAAAGATAGTTTGACAGTCGTCCTGCGATCGATTCCACAGGAGGCCTTTGCTGATAAAGAAGCTGTACGAACGTTGTCAAAAGTGTGCTGTAGCGGGTGGAGACTATTCTGAAGGGCAGTAAAGAACATTAGTTTGCATCTCTTGTTTTGTTTGTTGTCTGATAGCATTCACCGAACTTTTTAGACGCACCGCGTATGTCTCCCCCTCGCCTTATCTCTGTCCATTTCTCCTACCCTGTCCATTTCCTCCTCCCGCTACCACTGTCCGTATACTCCTGCCCCCTCTTTCTGTCCATTTCCTCTTCCATCTCTCTCCATCCATCTCCTCCACTCTCTCTGACCATCTCGTTCTCCCCCTCTCTCTGTCCACCTCCTCCTCTCCATCAGGGTACTACCCCTCTCCATCTTCCACCAGTCTCGTAACCTTCCTCCCCATCCTCCCTCTCTCCACCATATATTTGACCATCTTGCAATCCCCTTCTGTCCATCCCTTCCTCCGTTCTCTCTGTCTGTCCATCAATTCCTCCTCCCCCTTCTCTGTGTCCATCTCATCTTCCTCCTCCTCACTATCCATCTCCTCCTCCTCTCACAGTCTGCTCAGCTGTGCCCAGGAGCATGTATACCCCATGGAACTCACTCTCATACTGCCTGAATGATACAACAATTATACAGGGCAGCCTAGACATCAACCCTTTTCTGTCCCATTTGCATCGATATGGGCGCTAGATGGCTGTTACCACACAGTGCTTTTTCCCAGATAATAAGCAGTATGTATACCATTTGTAGTTGAAATCGGCCCTTTAAGTAGGAGTAAGACGCATTGGGTTAGGAGTAGGCATGGAGTACGCATGCATGCTCGCGCGCGCGCGCGCGCTCGCACACACACGCACACACACACACACACACACACACACACACACACACACACACACACACACTGTAACGCCTCTTATTGCGATATGAGCAGTTCATAAGAGTCGACTTAGAAATTAATCAGTAGTCTGAACATGAAGCATTTACTTTTGAATTAACAGGCTTAGTTACAAGAATTATATGAGCGCGAAATATAAGTGCGCCAATTTCACTTCACACTGGCAAATCGGACTTCGCCAAAAAATAAATGGGCAGGTTCTGTATGACATATGTACGTAATTGTTATCTCAACAAGAGACCGCAATGGTAGGAAAATATATCGCCACAAAACCAACTAATTCTGTTCTCCAAAAATTCAGCAGCTGTATCCTGAGATGAGCTATTAAAACAGAATTATATGATTAAAATGATGTACCACAACATAATACGTTGTCTTCATCACAACTCATTATTTAACGTAACTTACATGGTTCGGTTCCAAACTAGAGGTAAACGTAAGAAACTATCACAACAAAGAACTAAACTTAAGCGATACAAAAACGAAAGAGATCCCCCTTTCTTGTTCATGTAGATAATAAGTAAACGTTATTATGATTTAAGTCCGAACAGCATCTGAGTCGTAATAACAGTATTATTTCCACTTCAGTAAAACATCACTGTCTTTCCGTCCGCCCACGGTAGCTGAGTGGTCATGGCGACAGAATGTCAATCCTCAGGGCCCGGGTTCGGTTCCCGGCTGGGTCGGAGATTTTCTTCGCTCAGGCACTGGGTGTTGTGTTGTCCCCACAATCATCAGTTCATCCCCCTCGACGCGCAAGTAGCCGAAGTGGCGTCAGATCGAAAGACACCCCGTGAACGGTCTACCCGACGGGAGGCCCTAGTCAAACGAAATTTTTACTGTCTTTCCGAATTAAGTTTACTGACTAGGAAAGAAAAGAAAAAAGTCATTGAATTCTTACAATAGGCAAGAACACACACACACACACACACACACACACACACACACACCAATAAATACATGGATCTGTTTTTATATATGCTGCTGCACCACGAATAAGTACAGGCGTGGATTTGGGGGATTCTTGTAAATCTCCCGCAGCTATGGCTAGAAGGCAGTAGTTAAGGGAGCGACTGGCACATCGGATGACAGACGTGGGCAGTATTGATATGCGGAAAACGATTCTGGGAGGCGGGTTTACGACACCGCTCGCAGGCTAGAAGGCGCGGGCCACCGGACACTGTACACAAATGTGAAGTAATCAGGGCAGCACAGGGCACCGACGTGCTGTGGAGAAACCATACGTTGCAGTTACAACAGTGCCTAGTGACCTGTGTGTAGAGGCTGAAGCAGGCTGTAGAAAGGTGACGTTATAATTATCAAAGAGAGGGCGGCCATCCAGAATCTAAGAGAACATCCAGACATAGTGGTCTTACCGGCAGACAAGGGTAACGCTACGGTATTCTTGTCCCACCAGGATTACACCATGAAGATGCGGGACCTGTTAGATGACACCGCATACCACAAGATTGACAGTGATGCTACCAAGACGGACGAAAAGAAAACTTTGGCGCTTCTCAAAGATTCTAGCTTCCCTGAAGAGGTCACAAAGAAGTTACGACCCAGAGCCCCTTTTCCTCCGAGGCTGCACGGCTTACCGAAAGTCCACAAGGAACACGTCCGGTTTCGTCCTATTGTCAGCAATATTGGTGACCCGACGTATCCTCTTGCCAAGTACCTCAAGGAGCTGCTCAGCCGTCATTTGGGGACATGCCCACGCCATATCCGCAACTCTTCGGATTTCTTGGGACGCATCAACCACCTCACGATTAAGGAATCTGACATACTTGTGAGCTTCGACGTGGTTTCCCTGTTTACTAGGGTTCCGTTACCTGAATCTCTGGGACTCATCGATCGGATATTTGATGAGAGAACCATCGGTCTGATCAGACATGTTCTAACATCAACATATTTTCTATTTGACGGTGACTACTACGAGCAGACCGAAGGCGTTGCTGTGGGGAGTCCTCTCTCTCCTTTTGTCGCTAACAAGTACATGGAACATTTCGAGTAAGAAGCTTTGGAGTCAGCGCAACTACTACCTACCTGTTTCTTCAGATACGTGGTCGACACGTTTGTTATTTGGCAACGTGGAAGAGACAAGCTGACGGAATTTCTCGAAAATCTCAACTCAAGACACGAGAATATCAAGTTCACCATGGAGGTAAAATCGGATGGTATGCTCCCCATCTTGGATGTTCTCGTCAAAAGACGAGATGACGGCAGGTTGGGGCACAGCGTGTATAGAAAGGAAACTCACACCGACTTATACCTACACGCGGATAGCCGCCACCACCCTGCTTAGAAGAACGGCGTGCTAAAAACTTGTACACAGATATCGTGGCCTCTCTGGCGAGGACAGTCTCCAACAAGAATTGGCCCATCTGAAGTCCGTGTTTCGGAGGAACAGTTATAAGGAAAGACAAATCCAGGATGCTCTATGTCCTACACTCGCAACACAATCGGCGGAAAGTAATGAAGAACCTGAGGAAAACATGGCCATGGCATTCATTCCGTGTTTGGGACCTTATCGTAAAAAGTTGGAAGCATTTTAGTCAAATATCAAGTAAAAACCGTCTTCTGCCTCCAACTAAAACCAGAGCACTTCTTGGCAGTGTTAAGGACGACCTTGGTTTACGTAAATCAGGGGTTTACAAAATACCGTGCCAACGCGGTAAGGAACACATGACAGACAATTAGCACCATTGAAGACTGATGCCGTGAACACCAACGGCACACGAAATTGCAACTGCCTAATAAGTCTGCAATCGCCGAGCATTGCCTGTCAGAACTCCACGGCATGGATTATGACAAGACCAAGGTCCTAACACAGACTTCGGAATATTGGGACTGTATCATCAAAGAAGCTATAGAGATCAGAGTAAGAAAACCCGAACTGAATCATGACAGCGGCTATTCCCTTAACCAAGCTTGGGAATCAGCCATTACTTGTATTAAGTAGAAGACAGAAATATCCCAGAATGTACTGACTTCGAGGGCAGGGAGAGGAACCTCCGAAACGCCGCCGGCAAACCTCCCTGGGCGCGGACCTACGAGGGAACACCCAGACGCGGACGGCCGAGAGAGCGCCCACGGCGCGGATGACGGAGGGATGGACTGAGGGAGGGGAGGGGGAATCTGATATATACCTCACGTCAGCCGTGCCTTGGCAGTACATTCGGAGTTAGTCTTCCGTCGAGAGCAGACGTGTCGCGCGCGAGCTCCTGATATCAACGGATGCTACTTCGGCTGAGGGTGTGGCGGATCGCCGTCCGGCGGAGAATACTTCGTCGACGGCCTCAGCTGGCCCACCACCTATGATGACCAGGCAAAGACAACGCGGGAATGACCTGTTGACGACCTCTGCACGAACTTTGGATATCGCTATGGATTGTACCCGTGACTCGTCGGGCGACGATGACGACGGCCACCAGCGGAATCAACGTAAGCGGACTGGAGAAGCCACCACTGGGGCAGACGAGGGATTTCGAAAGTCGCCGAAGAAGATCTCGAAGCAGCCGCAGCGGCCTGACGCGGACGCGGTGCCGACGTCCAACTGCTATGACGTCATCCAGGATGGCGCAGACGACGGTCAACTACCCCAGCAACGGCAGCAGGGGGCACAGCAGCAACCGTCCTAGCTCCAACCTCAGTTGAAGGTGCCGCCAATTGTGTTGCAGTTCAAAAATTCCTACAAGCAACTGCACATGTGGCTAAAGGAACATTGCAAGCAGTCGTTCACTGCCAAACAGACAAGTGGTGATACCCTCAAACTCAGCCTCTCCTGCACCGAGGATTATGTGGCAGTTATGGATATCGACTCCCAAGCAAGTTCCGGCGTCTCTAATGCATGACGACCTGAAGGAAGAATTGGAGGACCAGGGCTTCATGGCGACGGTGGTAGACTACCATCGTATGCCCGGGACCAACAAGCTCACCGGCCATCGCGTCGTCATCCTGCAGGATACCCCCTGTCATCGGAACATCTTCCAGCTCATTCGATTTACGATCTCTCCATCATGGTGGAACATCTGCGGAAGTCCTGTGGCCCGGTCCAATACTTCCGTTTCCAAGGGTTTAACCATGTGGCTCGCTACTGCACTATGCCGCCTATGTGCGTCAAGTGTGGTGCTACCCACGACAGCCACCTATGTCCAAGGAGCAGGGATGAGCTGCCCATCTGTGGCCTGTGCAGAGGCAGCCATCCCGCCAATTTTCGCTCCTGCGTTAAGCACAAGGAGGCTAGCCATCGGCAATGGGGTCTTCCAACTGTCCAGCCCTCAAGACGTGCCAATACCCACTGGAGGCGTCAACCACCACCCACATGATCAGCCAACGACAAGCGTATGAGGCCCTACCTAATGGAACGCCGGTCAGCGAGGATCCAGCCAGGTGTCTCTGTGGCAGATGCACTGAAGGGCGTCTCCCACCCACAGGCAACCCTGGCTGCAGAGGTGCAAAGTGTACCACCACCTCCACAACGCCAAGGCCACCAGCCAGCTTCTCCTCTGACCACAGCAGCGCCTTCAGTTGGGCTCCAGGACATCTTCCAGCTGATGCAATATCTGACCACGATGATGACCGCCATAGTCAACCTGCCTGCTACCGTCGCCGCCATGGTTGAGGCGACGATCACACGCAGCCTCCGGACCCACACTGACGTCACCATGGTCGCTCATCCTGCCTAGACGCTGTCGCCTAGATGATCTTCGCATAGTGGCTTACAACGCAGCTAACCTCACTCATGACCTTGAGGAGCTCTGGCAGTTTTTGTTTCACACCATGTGGACATATGCCTGGTCAATGAGACCTTTCTTAAACCAGGCATCTGCTAAAATATCGTCAGTTACCGATGCTTCCAGAACAACAGGCTGACACAGGGGGGCAGTGCAGCAATCTTAATCCACTCCTCCATCCATCACTGTGAAGTTCAACTGCACTATCGAAGTCACTGCCATATGAGTGGACACAACCACAGGACCGGTCACATTTATGGCCATTTACCGGAGCCCTCGATGGCAGCTCCTCATCAATGATGTGCGCCTCCTCCTCCGGACTCCTGGAAAATATCTCATCGCTGGTGACCTCAACTGTAAACATGCTGCATGGAATTCCCTGGTCACCAACCCAATGGCCGGCTTCTCCTCCAGGCCACTGAAGAAGTCAATGCGTATGTCTGTGGTCCCATGGAGCTGCTGGGAAGCAGAGGGAGGCCCAACATTCTCGATGTCACCATCACTCGAGGGCTTAACCAGTTCATGATGGCTTCAGTCATCCACGGCATGAACTCTGATCATCTGCCTGTTCTTTTCCAGCTGGATGTCGCCCGGCGCATAGTCCGGGCTGCCTCAGTCTCAACCGGATGGATTGGCACTGCTTCCAGTGGCGAGTTACCGTGGCTCTGCAGCAACAGGTGGCTGGTGTTGGGGTTCACGAGGCCTCTGTGGAACGATTGGCTGATACTATCTCTGCAGCTCTGGAGGGGGCGACGCCCCGCCCATGCCCCAGCACATTCACGACTTCCGCTCTATCGGCAGAAATCCTTCAGGACATTCACACTTGTAACCGCCTCTGCAAGGACTGGTCCGTCACCCAGGACCCACAGCTGAAGTGGCAAATCAGCAGCCCGCACCGTAACATCAAGTCAGCGATTGTCCAGCACAAGAACCAACGCTGGGCTGAGAAATTGCAGGCGTTCACCCTGGACCCTATGCACTGGAATGTGGTCCGCTTCTTTACTAAATGGAAGATTTGGATACCCTCACTCATGACCCTGACTGGTGCGGCCTATCTCCATGCTGACAAGGCAAATCTCCTGGCAGACGTCTTTCAGGAGAATTTTACTCCTCTTCAATATGGTGTGGATCAGCTGCACATCCCAGACTGAAGCAGAAGTGCAGACCATCCTCCATGGGGACAAGGAGGAGGACTGCGATGACATCCCACCTATTTCTGTTGCCGAAGTTCACACGGGCATCAAGGCTCTCCCGGCGTCCAAGGCTCCAGGAGTCGATCACATCTCTGGCCGGGTCCTTAAGAACCTGGCGATTGTCGACCACACAGCCATGTTCAGTTGGGTGCTGTGGACTCGTATCTGCCCATCAGAATGGAAGCACTCCATCAATGTTGCCATCCCAAAGCCGGGAAAGGATCAGTTTGCTCCCACATATCAGCAAGCTGTTCGAGCGGCTTCTACTTCTCTGACTTTGGACCATCCTGGACATTCGGGAAATCCTCCCGCCTGAACAGTTTGGCTTCCGCAGTGGCCATTCCACGACCCAGCAGATCGTCCGTGTTGTTGAGTACATCACTCGCAGCTTTAACAACCGTGAGTACTGTGGCGCGGTCCTTCTCGACGTCACCAAGGCGTTTGACAGCGTCTGGCATGCTGGTCTGCTGTGGAAAATGGACCATCTTGGCTTCCCCCAGGCGTATGTATGCCTCATTGCGTCCTATCTGCAGCATCGAACCTTCGCCGTCCGCATTGAAGCCGCCCTCTCCACTGCCAGGCCTTTCATCGCCAGAATGCCACAAGGCTCCATCCTGGGCCCCATCCTTTATACCATCTTTAGGTTGGACCTTCCGATGTTGTCCCGTGTGGAGAAAGCAGTCTACGCAGATGACATGATGCTCTACACCAGGAGCCTGTGGCATGCAGCCATGCATTCCCAGCTGCAGCGGGTGTGCGACGACCTGGAACTCTGGGCGGCATGCTGGAGCATCTGCTTCAACCCAATGAAGATGCAGGCCATCATCTTTATGCGGAAGACGACGATGCCGGCCCCACCACTCCAACTTTACGGGACTACACTCCCCCGGCAGAAGATTGTCCGGTACCTGGGCGTCATCATGGATGATCGACTCCTCTGGAAGCTGCACATTGATGCTGGCCGTGCTAAGGTCCACCACCGGATGGGAGCACTGTACCCATTCCTACATGAAGGGTCTGATCTCTGTGTCTGGAATGGCCTCCTCATTTTCCGGTTATATATTCGTCCTATTGTTGACTACGTGTGTGAGGCTTGGGGCAATGCGGCCTACACCCATATCCAGCATCTCCAGGCACAACAGAACAAGATACTCCGCCGGGTATTTCATGTTCACCCCCAATTCCCGCGGCGCTACCTCCACCGAGAAGCTGACGAATTGGAAGTGATGCTCCGCATCCAGAAGACTGATAGCCGTTTCTACAGACGGTCCCGTGCCTCTGCCAGTCCCCTCATCTGAGAAGTTGGCGCTCCTCAAGATGATCATGACCGCTATCAGCGGCCTGTTGCACTCCTCGACCACTGAGTAACCGAGGGTGCACCCAACGGACACTGCTTGCAGTTCTGTACTTACAGATATGACGTTACCATCCCGCATAACAAGATGCCACATAACAAATACAGAAGTTGAACACCACCTCTATTCTCTGACGAATGCAGGCAATGTCGTCAGGTAAAATCCTGTATCATTCTCCTCTCCTTGGGACTTACGCATGTCAGATGGGCCTTGGCAGTACATCAGCACACCTGACGATGGCAAAAAGTTCGATTGCCGAAAATTGTGTCCTTTGTACATTCACACCAGGCTGTTCACCTGAGATTTATTTCATCATTAAATAAGCCTGGAGAAATTGAAGAATCATAGCACTCCACTTGTTCCCTCCAGAGGAACTACGTCAGAGGTGCAGGGAGAAAACGTAAATAAGCGAGAGTGGAGGCTCAAAGCAGGCAGTCTTGTCGCCATTCTGCCCATGTCTAGAACTGGAGAGAATGACGCTTGTTTAAGTTGCAGGCCAACCACGACGATCTTTTGGTGATGGATATCGGCAACCACCCGGCCTTCTGAAACTACCCCTAACCTCCGCTGCACAGACTTGTCATTGCTGTGGTGGGGAGCGTCGCACCTGGGAGCTGGCCCAGCGCGAAGAGCGAGAGGGCTGCTAGCCTCTGTTCTCTGGGTGACATGGTCCGGCGGACTACAAGCTGCCGTCAGCAGGGGCGGGGCTGCGTCGCGATCTCGCGGCCTCCCGGGTACACAGCAGTCTACAGGCACTGGACGAGCTGCCCTGGGTGCACAGCCGGAACTGCTAAGGCTCGCTACGGCAGGTGTCGGCTGCTTCCTTTCAATGCTCCACGTGCGGTCCACGAGTCGCGCTTGAGGGAGCAGTCAGTCGTGCTCTGGGCCATGGGCGCAGCTAATGTACGCAATGAACACTTAGCCGCGGCGCGAGTAGGATTGCTACGTCTGCGAGGCTGGGCAACCAGACGCCGACGCTGCAGATCCCGGCATTTGCGTTGGCGCTGACCAGCGTACGGTGTGCAGCCCCATCGCCGAATACACTGCAAGGCCAGCTGTGTACCTTCGATGTAATAAAGTCAATGATACACCTGTCTGTGTTTCTCTGTACACCTCAGCTTGAGGCATCCCTCTTTCCTAAATAATGCATCTCTGTCGTCTGACATATCACAACCCCTCAGCTCATGGTGTTGTAACATTTTGGTGGTCGTTTCGCCGTCCAACACAATACGCTGCGTTCAGAAGTGTCCGTCCCGTCCAGCACTACGTTTTGGTGAGAGAGTTGGTTTTGGTGAGTGGTGAGAGAGGCAGTGGCACTTGATGTAGGTACCAGCTGAGCATAATGTAGTGCAGTTAGTCTAAGTTGTATACATATTATTTTGTATGTTTGCTCTAGTTGTCAGAGTTAGTTGGGTGAGGCAGGGTACAAGATGTTTGGAGTTACTTTTGTAAAGCCACAGAAACCCATAGACTTGTCTTTGTTTAGTGGTGATGGTGGACGGGATAATTTAGTTCCACATAGCTGTTCGTTTTGCAATTTATCTGGAGACGAGTTGCCGTGTACCAGAGCTGTAGCAGCTGTTTGTTTTGTGTGTAGGCGTACTGATCATCTGTTTAGTAGTTGTTCTGGGTGCAGATGGACGATGATTCGCCGGAGGAATTAATTTGTATTTACATTTTTTGTTTGGAGTTGAATGGGAGTTTGTGCTTTGTCTTATTTAAAAAATCAGTTGCATTAAGGTGGAAGTAGAGTACGCAAAATGGTGGAAAAACATGTCACTACGGCAGATAAAATTGCCTTAACTTAGCAAGTGCAAGCATTAACAGAGCAGTTTTATAGCACTAAGGAGAGAATTTTTGAACTTAATCGTGAGTTAGAGGTTGGTAAGGAGAGTCATGATCAGTCGCAATCAGAGTCACTGGGGACTAAGTCTGGATTGAGAGTGCCTTCTGTTTCATATGGCCAGGCGGTGGTCGCACCGATTAATCTCTTCTCGGGCAAGGCAACGGAGGACGTGATAATTTTCGTTAAGGATGATAGGGACGTTGGGGAAGTGCATGGGTGGTAGGTTGAAGTAACCCTTTGCTAATAGGCGTTTGGCGGGGTACGTCAAGGCGTATACTGTGTACCATGAGATATTGAGTAAAGCGCATACGTTCCAGGAGTGGGCCGCTGGATTGTGCCAGAAGTACCAAATGCAGATCATTTTCTCCAGAGAAATTAAATACGTTGTCGATGCAGTTCGACTAGTCTGTGGAAGCGTTCTGGGATAGAATCCATAAACTAAACGCAAAGACCCAGAATGCTGAAGCTAGTAGGATACAGTTACAGGAGCCAGAAAATAGAGCGGTGGATTTTTTTTGCGTGGTATACCCTCGGAAACGTCACAGAGGGTGCGGACGGAGAACCCATAGGACTTAGAGGCAGCTCTTCGGATCACAACACTTATAGAAGAGGTGGATATGGCCACAAAGCAGGGATTGGACACTCGCGTGTTCGCTTCTTAAGTCAAGTGTTATAATTGTGGTCAGGAGGGGCATGTAAGGAAACAGTGTAAGCAGCCAGAGTGCTATGCGTGTGGCATTCAGGGGCACTGGGCATATGAGTGTAGAGGCAGGAATGGTGGAAAGCAATGGCTAGGGAAGCAGCCTCTAAACGCAAATGGGATTCCTTCAACCGCTGGAAGGTAGTGCTGATAGGCCGTAACAAGGCACAAGTTGGTGCACAGACAGAATGTAGCTTGGTGGGCTTAGTGAGTGGCAGGAAACAGAATTTTTTGGTAGACACGGGTGCAAATATGTCCGTTATTAGTCTGGACGTCTTGGGAAAGAGAAGACTCTGGCCACCACGGTATAGGTTACATGGGATTGACTGTAATAGGTAGAATCATTAAGTACGGCAGTACTGGAGTTTTCAGCGGGGAAATCTAAGTTTACCGAACGCATGGAGGTATTACAACGTGTAGGAGAAGGTTATTCAGTGATTCTTGTGCTAGACTTTCTCGACAGACATCACGCTAAGACTGACCTTTTGCAACGGACTTTGGAACTCAGTGGGACTTGTTTCAGCTGGGAGAAACAGTTGCAACTCAGGCAATGGCGCAAGATTCACCAATAATGTAGGTGAGACCAACTGAACTGCGTAAGTTTTCAGTAAAGATCGCTCAGTAGGACAAAACACCAGCAGGCACCAGAATGATAGCGATTTGCCGAGGGGAACATAATCTGGAGTTGAACCGATCTCAAGCAAGGAAGAGTCGGACAGTTCGCACTGTTTTATCCGCAGGAGTTTAGCACACGTGAGTAACATTAATGGGGAAATGATGATCCCGAACAGTGCGGAACTCTGTCAAAGGGTGCAATAATAGCCACTCCAGAAGTCTTGAAAGATGAACACTTCGATAGGTTAGGCTTCGGGAAAGCCGAATGATCATTAATGGCACGAGTTCTGAGGTGGCCAGGACTGATTTTTGTCTTCCAGCTACGCTCACAGGATCAGCTGTTATCACATTGCCGCAGAATACGTTGTATTGGCTCAGGGTATTACCCGTTCAAAATGTAATGTATTTGAATAATACACTCGCAAAAGGCACAGGCTGTAGACATGCCAACACCAATTACCGGTAGAATAGTTGATTGGCATTGGTCGTGAAAGCAATTAGTTTTAAGGTCTTAATTGGTGTATGAGGGTATGGAAAGGGATACATGGTAACAGTAAAAATTGAGCGAAAGTTCTGCATGGTAAATTCGGGAGATCGTCCTCAAGATGTAAATTATTAAAGGTAGTTGAGTGGAAGCACGATGTTAAAGATTCGGGACGAATCTTCTGGGAAGGGAAGAGGTACGCTGCGCCACGAATAAGTACAGTCATGGATTTGGGGAATTCTTGTGAATCCTGCGCAGCTATGGCTGGAAGACAGTGGTTAAGGAATAGATTAGTACACCGGATGGCAGGCACGAGCAGTGTTGATGTTTTTCAAACGATTCTGGGAGGCAGGATTACGACACCGCTCGCAGGTTAGAAGGTACGGCCTGGCGGGCACTGTATACAAATGTGAAGTAATCAGGGCAGCACAGGGCAACGGCGTACCGTGGAGAACCCATACGTTGCAGTGCCTAGCGTCCTGTGTGTAGGGGCCGCAGCGGGCTGAGGAAAGCTGACGTTGTAATCGTCAATGAGCACTCCACTTGTTCCCTCCAGAGGAACTACGTCAGAGGCATAGGGAGAAGACGAAAAACAAGTGAACCCGGAGTTTCAAAGCGGGCAGTCATGTGGCCATTTTGTCCGCGTCTAGAATCGTAGATAAT
This sequence comes from Schistocerca serialis cubense, assembly GCF_023864345.2. NCBI lineage: Eukaryota > Metazoa > Arthropoda > Insecta > Orthoptera > Acrididae > Schistocerca > Schistocerca serialis. Next base: position 218,211,521 of record NC_064646.1, on the reverse strand, counting down.
GACGACTGTTTAAGTTGCAGGCCAACCACGACGATCTTTTGGTGATGTACAGGGTGTTTGTAATTGAAGTGGAACTTTCAAAACGCTTTATAAATAACACCACTGGTCAGAATGACGTCAAACTGAAACGGAAAATTATCGGAGAAGGAGGAAAACGTGTGGCAGAAGAAGAAAAAGAGTGTCAAAATTGATCAATAGATGGCACTGTATGTGTCAGAAGACGTAAAATAAAACACCTGTCAAGGCTTTTCCTCCTTTCGCTGCGGCCTCTGTGACCGAGCGGTTCTAGGCGCTTCAGTCCGGAACCGCGCTGCTGCTACGGTCGCAGGTTCGAATCCTGCCTCGGGCATGGATGTGTGTGATGTCCTTAGATTAGTTAGGTTTAAGTAGTTCTAAGTCTAGGAGACTGAAGACCTCAGATGTTAAGTTCCATAGTGCTTAGAGCCATTTGATCCATATGACCCCCTTTCGCGTCATCGACGTTCGCCATGACTGTCTCAATGTAGGATCGCGCTCTGCTTGTAAAGCTGTGCTACAAGAATGATGACTTTCCACATGTCGCTCTGCAGAAGTCCCGGACACTGAAGGGTTTGAAAAACGGCATTGGTCCGATGACTGCCGTGGGTCTGGAGAAAATGTTCCGGAAAATCGAAAAGTCGGGCTCTTTTCGTGTGCAACCTGGTAGAGGGAGGAAACGAATTGATCCGTCGTCAGTGGAAGCAATCGCCACAACAGTGCAGGAGGAGACGAGTGGTGATGTGTAAACGTGTAGTAAATGGAGAACTGATCGAACATTGGATATACCGGTGAGCATGGTGCATAAAATCCTACGAAACATCCTTCTTTGCTATTCATTCAAAATTACCCATGTGCACGAATTGCTTGCTCTTGACCTGCCAGCAAGAGAGATCTTACTTCAGAATTTCTAGCTCGCGTGGAGGTGGACAATGGCCGGCCGAAGTGGCCGTGCGGTTAGAGGCGCTGCAGTCTGGAACCGCAAGACCGCTACGGTCGCCGGTTCGAATCCTGCCTCGGGCATGGATGTTTGTGATGTCCTTAGGTTAGTTAGGTTTAACTAGTTCTAAGTTCTAGGGGACTAATGACCTCAGCAGTTGAGTCCCATAGTGCTCAGAGCCATTTGAACCATTTTTTTTTTTTTGGTGGACAATGATTGGTTTTGGAAGATTTTGTTGACAGACGAAGCCCACTACCATCTGACAGAATATATTAATATACAGAATTGTCGAATATGGTAACGGAAAATCCACAGGAAAATCAACCAGTACTACTTCATGCTGGTCACTGTGTGGTGCGGGTTTGATTCTGAGCACTATGGGACTTAACTTCTGAGGTCATCAGTCCCCTAGAACTTAGAACTACTTAAACCTACCTAACCTAAGGACATCACACACATCCATGCCCGAGGCAGGATTCGAACCTGCGACCGTAGCAGTCGCGCGATTCCTGACTGAAGCGCCTAAAACTGCTCGACCACAGCGGTCGGCGAGGCGCGTCGCGTCGCACCGGCGCGGCGTGAGGAACGAGGTGGCTGCCAGTCAGCGCTCTGTGGGTGGCTGGCATCGTCTGACAGACTGCAAGCTGCCGTCTATATATAGTTGTCTATGGACTTCGGAGAATAGATGAGAGCGTAATTGAAGATGAAAAAGCGCTGATGGCATGTGCTTTCTTACTTAGATATTAAGGCATATCATTTATTTTCTCTCTTCCGCAAGATAAACAAGTTAATGAAAAGATCGATTCCTGGAGGCACAAACTTAGTCGAGTGTTCAGCAAATTTTTTTACGTTGAATTTTGATTTTTTTAAATTCTGTATTGTATACTGTTCCTCCACATGCTTAATACCTACAACATTTTGAGATCATTTGGATTCGTCCTTGTAGCTCATGCTAATTACTCATGGGTCATATGAAATAAAGACGTGAATCCAAGTTACTCTCACTTTTCACTTCACTTGAAGAATGATGCCAGATGTTTGTGACGTTGTGAAATGGTTTTAAATTACTTGAGGATAACCACCATTAAGCCAAATGCCGGACGTTGTGGCCGAGCGGTTCTAGGCGCTTCAGTCTGGAACCGAGCGACCGCTACGGTCGCAGGGTCGAATTCTGCCTCGGGAATGGATATGTGTGAAATACTTAGGTTAGTTAGGTTTAAGCAGTTCTACATTCTAGGTGACTGATGACCTCAGATGTTAAGTCCCATAGTGCTCAGAGCCATTTGAACCATTAATCCAAATGTGGATTACAAAAGAGGAAAAGTCGCTAGAATACATACTTTAAGTTCAGGAACAACAATTGAATTACCTGAAAAATAATAGACAGATGGTTAGTTTTCCAGACTTTTATGATCCTGCGCTTGTCCGAAAATATATTAAATAAAAACAAAAAAGTTGTACAGTATGGCTGTTGGATGTAACGCAAAAGTAGTTACAGCCACATTAAAGAAAATGGGAGAAGCTGGAAATAGTGGCTGTAAACAGTTGTTACAGACACATTTCACAGTGTAATTAGCAGTAGATGGAGCACAGTGGATGCAAAAAGATCATTGAAAAGAATTCAGTGCAGAAAATAATGGAGCCGCTTTCGATCAATAAAACATGGACATAAAGTACATTTTTCTTAGTTCCTGACTTGAGAAATGGTGAAGTTTAAACTTAAAGACTGGTACCTTATCACACACACACACACACACACACACACACACACACACACACACACACACACACACACACATATACATACACGCGGGCGCGCGCCTTTCCTACAGATAAATAAAGACGATTGAACAATACAGCAGTCAATTAAACACATCATATATCCCGCTAGACAAGTTTCAAACTGATTTACCAGAAGCAAGATCTAGTCTTCATCTTGAAGGTACTAGCGTATCTCAGTTAGTCGTCCTCGGAAATGAAATACCTTGGAAAGAGACGTGGCCCCACCAAAGAAGAATATTGAATAAATGAGTAGTAATGATGAACGTCCTGAGAACAAAGTATATGACGGTAACACTTCATTCTATAACTTCACTATCACAGATACTGATTTAAAATTTATACATCAGTCCTCACATTTTTAACTTACGTTGCTGTTTACCTTCTGGAACGCTTTGAAAACAATACTTCGCTATTTAAGGATCACAGTTATTTGAGAGTTGACTTATCAGTAACACCTGATGAATAGTGATAGTCCAGTCGGATCTGCAGCCGGATCAAACAGTCATCTAGACAATAATCCAACGGCCCACCTGCCATAATCTTCAGTATAAATTGCTGTTCACCATTCACGTCGGAACTGATCGATACCGTGAACGATGGCCCGTTTATGCCCCGCCGAGGGCGTACAGTGACTTCCCAGTTGAAGATGGAGATCAGATGGAGCGCTGAAATATTGTGTCTAGATGATTTGTGGTAAGTCCTTATGGGACCAAACGTCTGAGACCATTGGTCCCTAGGCTTACACATTACTTAATCTAACTTACGCTAAGGACAACAAACACAAATGACCGAGGAAGGACTCGAACCTACGACGGGGCGGGCCGCGCGAACCCTGGCAACACGCCTACATGACTGTACCATCCAGCTGCAGACTCGACATTTTACGGGTATTTTCAACGAATCCGAGAGTTGGGGAATGAAGTTTGAATTGCTTGTCCTTAAAACACTGCATCATAAGGGAGGCAAAAAAGTTATGTCTACCACTGCAAAGGAATTACGGAGTGATTACTGTACAGAGAAAAACGATGAAATTTATGTACAATTTCTTTAAGATGCTAAGAAAAAGAAAACTCAGACACTGAGCCACAGTATGAATAAAATTCTTTTGATTGTTTGTCTGTGTAACTTTCATTTGTTCAAATAAGTTACGGAATACAGCAGGGTAACGTCGTTGGGAACGGCAGATATTTCGACATGTGAACACCCCGTCCTTCGGAAGGCATGAATAAAAATAGAAAACGCCGAGCACGGGAACTGAAAACCTGGCGAAATGGGATACGTCAACCAGCAACAAAAAGAAGGTGTACACAGGAAGACAACACACACATCGTAAACAACTGCCGTCAAGGCATACCAAAGTTAACCGGAACATTATGGGTAGTGAAATATTAATTAAGAGAAGGCAAGTAAGTAACGCTCGGTCTTTCTGTTATTTGACCAGGGAGACAGCAGGATGACAAGTAGAATTTACGCATAAACCTCCGTTTCTATTCATAGGGGTACCTGATGGTTTAATCTCAACAGCTTTCTTAATACCACTGTCTCAGTATCTGGAAGCGCAGAATCTTTGTCTTGTTATATTCCATCTGTTCTTCATGAGCCTGGTAGATGTATGCCATGTCACAATTGTAAAAGATAAAGCAGACATCCGCCTTACGCAAACCAAGATCATCCTTCATAGACTGAAAAAGGTGCTCAATCGTATTTGGTTGTCGCAAACACACTTCCCATCGTGTTTGCTCACAATAATACCGATCTTGTCGGAAATACTTCCCGGTGAGGTAAAAAACCTAAAGACTAAAGTGCCATCGCGTCATTCTCATTCACTCATGAGAAACGCGCGTGTGTTCTGTCTCTCATGGTATCCATTCTGACGAAAGATAAGGTGGGCTAACTCAGATGACGTTTTTAGGGTCTGCGATGACGTGGACACTGTGAACCAAGGTATGAAGCGCGTCTTTATGTTGAGATGGAAAACACAACCCCTCTAATCGCCATATGCAGTCTGCCGACGTGACGTTCACACTGACCTACTGCACAAATACTAGTGGGTTCAGCAGAGCAGCAAGGTGGTTTGCTACCCGATATTTCGGAGCCTATCATTCCAATAAAAGGAATGTTTGAACGTTCCATCATCCTTCTTCCAGGTCAACATATTAAGGAAGGACGCCCGTCCTCCTCCCCCTTCATAGTGAAGCGAATATTCGGCTGGGCCGGACCAGATTTTCTACAAAGTTATGAAAATTCTTACTGCTACATATCTGAAAAAGCGCTTAGGTTCTTTCCCGCCGACTACGGGCCATGCCCCTCGAAATTCATATATAATATAAAAATGTATGTAAGTATGTATGTGTGTGTCTTCCATATCTTCTCTTAAACCACTGGGTCGATTTCAACCGGGCTTGGTACACGTATCATTTACTGTATGGAGACAAGGAATGTAGTGGTAAGAACCGCTTACCTACCAAAAGGGTGGGGCTGAAAGAGAAGCACAGCTCACAAATTCCAAATATCGAGATTACATTTATCCAGTGTCTGGGAATAAGACCACTTAGAGACTTCCAACAAACTTCACATAAAATTTCAAACCTTCATGGAACTCCTTCTGCCTCCCCCCCCCCCCCCAAAACAGGTCATTGCTTACTACTTGTTCGCCGTTCATCCAGTAAAACTGCCGCATCAGGCACGGCGCTTTAATTTATTAATTCTTTATTACTGACTCTCTTTCCAACAAATTTTGCAGACAGTGTTCACATATGTCACTCATTGTAAAGACAAAATTATGTAACTGTACGACACGTTGTCAATATTGACTTGCGTGTAAACTACACTGGAGGACGAAATTCGCTAGAGATAAGTGTGAAGTATGAGTGAACTATGTTAAATGTATCCCAAATACACTCCTGGAAATTGAAATAAGAACACCGTGAATTCATTGTCCCAGGAAGGGGAAACTTTATTGACACTTTCCTGGGATCAGATACATCACATGATCACACTGACAGAACCACAGGCACATAGTCACAGGCAACAGAGCATGCACAATGTCGGCACTAGTACAGTGTATATCCACCTTTCGCAGCAATGCAGGCTGCTATTCTCCCATAGAGACGATCGTAGAGATGCTGGATGTAGTCCTGTGGAACGGCTTGCCATGCCATTTCCACCTGGCGCCTCAGTTGGACCAGCGTTCGTGCTGGACGTGCAGACCGCATGAGACGACGCTTCATCCAGTCCCAAACATGCTCAATGGGGGACAGATCCGGAGATCTTGCTGGCCAGGGTAGTTGACTTACACCTTCTAGAGCACGTTGGGTGGCACGGGATACATGCGGACGTGCATTGTCCTGTTGGAACAGCAAGTTCCCTTGCCGGTCTAGGAATGGTAGAACGATGGGTTCGATGACGGTTTGGATGTACCGTGCACTATTCAGTGTCCCCTCGACGATCACCAGTGGTGTACGGCCAGTGTAGGAGATCGCTCCCCACACCATGATGCCGGGTGTTGGCCCTGTGTGCCTCGGTCGTATGCAGTCCTGATTGTGGCGCTCACCTGCACGGCGCCAAACACGCATACGACCATCATAGGCACCAAGGCAGAAGAGACTCTCATCGCTGAAGACGACACGTCTCCATTCGTCCTTCCATTCACGCCTGTCGCAACACCACTGGAGGCGGGCTGCACGATGTTGGGGCGTGAGCGGAAGACGGCCTAACGGTGTGCGGGACCGTAGCCCAGCTTCATGGAGACGGTTGCGAATGGTCCTCGCCGATACCCCAGGAGCAACAGTGTCCCTAATTTGCTGGGAAGTGGCGGTGCGGTCCCCTACGGCACTGCGTAGGATCCTACGGTCTTGGTGTGCATCCGTGCGTCGCTGTGGTCCGGTCCCAGGTCGACGGGCACGTGCACCTTCCGCCGACCACTGGCGACAACATCGATGTACTGTGGAGACCTCACGCCCCACGTGTTGAGCAATTCGGCGGTACGTCCACCCGGCCTCCCGCATGCCCACTATACGCCCTCGCTCAAAGTCCGTCAACTGCACATACGGTTCACGTCCACGCTGTCGCGGCATGCTACCAGTGTTAAAGACTGCGATGGAGCTCCGTATGCCACGGCAAACTGGCTGACACTGACGGCGGCGGTGCACAAATGCTGCGCAGCTAGCGCCATTCGACGGCCAACACCGCGGTTCCTGGTGTGTCCGCTGTGCCGTGCGTGTGATCATTGCTTGTACAGCCCTCTCGCAGTGTCCGGAGCAAGTATGGTGGGTCTGACACACCGGTGTCAATGTGTTCTTTTTTCCATTTCCAGGAGTGTATATGTCTCACATGCAGAACCGTACGAAGCGGCGGGTGAAAAGCTCCTCAAAAACAGCTGGCTTGATTTAAACAAAAATTTGAATTACATAGTATGTGGAAAGATTGGGAATCTGTCGGGGTAAGAACCACCAATCTTGTCTTATGAGGGGGTGATAACGTGGTGATGAACACAGAAAGACGGAGGAGATGCACTAATTGAATATTGGAACAAATACGTACCCTCGCAGTGCCATGTAGTCCCATAAAAACTTCCTCACTGAAACTGTCTCGCTCTGCTCATACAACTGCTTATTGAATGAAAAGTAAATGCAAATTAACAAATGTAGAAACATGTTAGTTAATTCAGTATTAAGCCCCATCTCAGTTAACCGTAACAAATCCGACAGAGGTATGCGAGCGAAGAGAGAATACGTCAAAACGTCCTAAAATATCAGTCATCCAAACACAATCTCTGTGAACGAATTATGAAGTCTGCCGAATGTTACGCTCACACTGACCTACTAGTGGGTTCAGCAGAGGAGCAAGGTGTCATTGCTGCACTGTACATCAAAGCATGTATGGGCTTACTGCTGACAATAGGTGTGAGAGGGACACTTTTCTTACGGATCTTCGAAAGGTGGCACAATCTAGTAGGGGAGAGGGGTAGGGGTGCAGTACAATAAGAGATAAATCTCTCAAAAGTGTTTCTTCACTAAGGTGTAAGTCTTCCTCTCAACTCTTTCTGTTCGGCCGGCGCAAAATCTCAGATACGTTACCATGGAGACTTTGACGTGTGCAAATCAGCAGAAATACAGCTTACCTTAAAATTCCTTCTAGAAGGTAATGCTTTTGTATCTACTCTCTCAGAGAAGTAAACAGCATGATGAAACACGAAATGATCACCATTCGCAACAGGTTTTAAGACTGCGGAAAAAGAGAAAGCACCTGCCAAAAAGAATAACAAGGAGGAAGAAAGATTGATGCTTAACGTCTCGTCGTTGACGAGATCGTTAAAGATGTGCTGTGTGGGGTGTCTTTTCCTTTTGCACTAGAGGGTGTCCAGGCTAAAGGTATACAAAAACATTTGTTTGTATTTTCGTACCTACAGTATTATTTGTCCAACATTGTACAAGGGAGGTCAAATACTTTCATGCATGTTGGTACAGTTCAATGTGGCAACGCTTGTAGCTCAATAGATATCGAAAAGGTGCTCCACTTCTAGCCACATGTTCATAAGCACTACGTAAGAAAAGAGCACTTCATCTCAGACTCAAGAGAATTAAAAACCCAGCTGACAAACAAAAGCTGAAGGAGGGCAATGAGAGAGGCGTTCAGTCGTTTCGAAAGTAAGACGTTGTCAACAGACCTGAGTAAAAACCCTAAGAGATTTTTGTCGTATGTAAAATCAGTAAGTGGGTCAAAATCATCTATTCATTCTCTCAGCGACCACACCGACACAGAAACGGAAGATAACAGAGAAGACCGAAATATTGAATTCGGTCTTCCGAAGTTGTTTCACCGCGGAAGATCATAACACTGTCCCTCCTTTCAATCGTCGTGCGAACGTCGAAATGTCAGATATTGAGATAACCGATCGCGGAAATGGAAAGCAGCTACATTCACTTAGTAATGGAAAGGCTTCAGGACCAGATGAGGTACCTGTAAGATTATATAAAGATCATACGAAAGAACTTGCTCCCCTTCTAGCAGTAATTTATCGTAGATCGCTTGAGCAACGAAAGGTACCTAACGACTGCAAAAAGCGCAGGTCATTCCCGTTTCTAAGAAAGGCTGTAAGACAGATCCACACAATTATAGACCTATATCGTTGACGTCAATCTGTTGTAGAATTATGGAACATGTTTTATGCTCAAGAATTATGACGTTCTTGGAAAATGAACAGCTCCTCTATAAAAATCAACATGGATTTCACAAACAGAGATCCTACGAAACTCGGCTCGCTCTGTTCTCTTCAATGAGATCGACAGTGCAGTGGAAAACGGCTATCAGGCTGATGCCGTTTTCCTTGATTTCCGTAAGACATTTGACACCGTCCCGCATTGCCGTTTAATGAAAAAAAAATGCGAGCTTACGGAGTATCGGAGCCGACCTGCGATTGATTCAAGACTTTCTTGCAGATAGTACTCAAAACGTCGCTCTTAACGAAACTAAATCGACAGATGTAAAAGTAATATTTGGAGTACCACAAGGAAGTGTGATACGACTATTGCCGTTCATAATGCGTCGGATGCTCTTTAAGGCTATTCGCAAATGATACAGTTGTTTATACCAAAGTAGCGACGCCAGAAGATAGTAAGAATTTGCAGAATGACCTGCAGAGAATTGATGAATGGCACAGACTCAGCAGTTGAACCTGAACGTAAATAAATGTAACACATTGCTCATACATAGGAGAAGAAATCCACTACTGTACAGCTACAGTATTGATGACAGACAGCTGGAGACAGCGTCTGCCATAAAATATATAGGCGTAACTATCCAGAGTGACCTTAAGTTGAATGACCATATAAAACAGACAGTAGGAAAAGCAGGCACAAGACTCAGATTCATCGGAAGAATCTTACGGAAATGTAACTCATCCACGAAAGAAGTGGCTTATGAGACGCTTGTTAGCCCGATTCTTGAGTATTGTTCATCTATCTGGGATCCCTATCAGGTAGGACTGATAGAGGAGATAGAGAATATCCAACGAAGAGCGGCGCGTTTCGTCACAGGATCGTATAGCTGGCGTGAGAGCGTTACGGAGATGCTAAACAAACTCCATTGGCAGACGTTACAAGAGAGACGTTGTGTATCACGGAGAGATTTGCTATTGAACTTTCGTGACAGCACTTCTCAGGATGAGTCAGACAACATATTACTTAACCCCACATACATTTCGCGTATTGACCACGAGGAGAAAATTCGAGAAATTATAGCCAGTACAGAGGCTTACCGACAATCATTCTTCCCACGCACTATTCGCGAGTGGAACAGGTTTGGAGGGATCAGATAGTGGTACCGAAAGTGCCCTCTGCCACACACCACTAGGTGGCTTGCGGAGTATGATGTAGATGTAGATAAGCATGACAGGCGTTACAGCCTCCACTTTGGCATAGATCTGTTGTTTCAGATCTACCAAGTGTCGAACCTTTGTTCTACAAACAATGTCCTTCATAAACCCCCAAGCACTGAAATCCAGCGGAGTCAAATCGGGAGACGGAAGGGGCCGGGCTACTAGACTGACCGATAGGGCCGACAATGTGGCCCACCTTCCGATCCAGTGTTCAGGAAACGACTCATGGAGAAACGTGGTAACATCTTCGTGATAGTGGTGGCGGGGGACGGGCTTCATCCTACGGGGAAATGACGTCGAGAGGCATCTGTGGAACTGCATTGCTCGCCAACATGTCGAGACAACTGTGCCCTGTCATTGGCGCAAGTATGCTGTGCGACTCAGTGCTGCTCAGTAAATTGTGATGTTCACATCCTGAAGATTGTCTCTATCGAGTTAGTACTTACTCAACAACATAAACCGCCGAGTTTTTACGTTATAAGGATTTATTTTTGTATATCTCTAACCAGTGTCAATGTTGTCTCTGTCACTGTGTGTGTCGCTGCCCGCCCTCTGGACATTATTGGTAGGAGTAGGCAAAATGAAACAGGGAATAACAATATTAATGTGCTAATAGTAAACTGCAGGTTCGTCTATAGAAAGATTCCAGAACTGCTCTCATTAATAAACGGTCACAACGCCCATACAGTACCAGGGACAGAAAGTTGGCTGAAACCAGACGTAAACAGTAATGAAATCCTAAACTCAGACTGGAATGTATACCACAAAGACAGGCTGGACAGTGAAGGGGGAGGCGTGTTTATAGCGATAAGAAGTGCAATAGTATCGAAGGAAATTGACGGAGATCCGAAATGTGAAATGATTTGGGTGAAGGTCACGGATAAAGCAGGCTCAGACATGGTAATTGGATGTCTCTATAGGCCCCCTGGCTCAGCAGCTGTTGTGGCTGAGCACGTGAAGGATAATTTGGAAAATATTTCGAGTAGATTTCCCCACCATGTTATAGTTCTGGGTGGAGATTTTAATTTGCCGGATATAGACTGGGAGACTCAAACGTTCATAACGGGTGGCAGGGACAAAGAATCCAGTGAAATTTTTTAAAGTAGTTTGTCTGAAAACTACATTAAGCAGTTAAACAGAGAACCGACTCGTGGCGATAACATATTAGACCTTCTGGTGACAAACAGACCCGAACTATTTGAAACAGTTAACGCAGAACAGGGAATCAGCGATCATAAAGCGGTTACTGCATCGATGTTTTCAGCCGTAAATAGAAATATTAAAAAAGGTAGGAAAATTTTTCTGTTTAGCAAAAGTGACAAAAAGCAGATTACAGAGTACCTGACGGCTCAACACAAAAGTTTTGTCTAAAGTACAGATAGTGTTGAGGATCAGTGGACAAAGTTCAAAACCATCGTACAATATGCGTTAGATGAGTATGTGCCAAGCAAGATCGTAAGAGATGGAAAAGAGCCACCGTGGTACAACAACCGAGTTAGAAAACTGCTGCGGAAGCAAAGGGAACTTCACAGCAAACATAAACATAGCTAAAGCCTTGCAGACAAACAAAAATTACGCGAAGCGAAATGTAGTGTGAGGAGGGCTATGCGAGAGGCGTTCAGGCGTTCAGTGAGTTCGAAAGTAAAATTCTATGTACTGATTTGGCAGAAAATCCTAAGAAATTTTGGTCTTATGTCAAAGCGGTAGGTGGATCGAAACAAAATGCCCAGACACTCTGTGACCAAAATGGTGTTGAAACAGAGGATGACAGACTAAAGTCCGAAATACTAAATGTCTTTTTCCAAAGCTGTTTCGCAGAGGAAGACTGCACTGTAGTTCCTTCTCTAGATTATCCCACAGATGACAAAATGGTAGATATAGAAATAGACGACAGAGGGATAGAGAAACAATTACAATCGCTCAAAAGAGGAAAGGCCGCTCGACCTGATGGGATACCAGTTCGATTTTACACCGAGTACGCGGAGGAACTTGCCCCTCTTCTTCCAGCGGTGTACCGTAGGTCTCTAGAAGAGCGTAGCGTTCCAAAGGATTGGAAAAGGGCACAGGTCAATCCCGTTTTCAAGAAGGGACGTCGAACAGATGTGCAGAACTATAGACCTATATCTCTAACGTCGATCAGTTGTAGAATTTTGGAACACGTATTATGTTCGAGTATAATGACTTTTCTGGAGACTAGAAATCTACTCTGTAGGAATCAGCATGGGTTTCGAAAAAGACGGTGGTGTGAAACCCAGCTCGCGCTATTCGTCCACGAGACTCGGATGGCCATAGACGCGGGTTTACAGGTAGATGCCGTGTTTCTTGACTTCCGGAAGGCTTTCGATATTCCCCACAGTCGTTTAATGAACGAAGTAAGAGCATATGGACTATCAGACCAATTGTGTGATTGGACTGAGGGGTTCCTAAATAACGGAACGGAGCATTTCATTCTCAATGGAGAGAAGTCTTCCGAAGTAAGAGTGATTTCAGGTGTGCCGCAGGGGAGTGTCATAGGACCGTTGCTATTCACAATATACATAAATGACCTGGTGGATGACATCGGAAGTTCACTGAGGCTTTTTGCAGATGATGCTGTGGTGTATCGAGAGGTTGTAACAATGGAAAATTGTACTGAAATGCAGGAGGATCTGCAGCGAATTGACGCATGGTGCAGGGAATGGCAATTGAATCTCAATGTAGACAAGTGTAATGTGCTGCGAATACATAGAAAGATAGATCCCTTATCATTTAGCTACAAAATAGCAGGTCAGCAACTGGAAGCAGTTAATTCCATAAATTATCTGGGAGTACGCATTAGGAGTGATTTAAAATGGAATGATCATATAAAGTTGATCGTCGGTAAAGCAGATGCCAGACTGAGATTCATTGGAAGAATCCTAAGGAAATGCAATCCGGAAACAAAGGAAGTAGGTTACAGTACGCTTGTTCGCCCACTGCTTGAATACTGCTCAGCAGTGTGGGATCCGTACCAGATAGGGTTGATAGAAGAGATAGAGAAGATCCAACGGAGAGCAGCGCGCTTCGTTACAGGATCATTTAGTAATCGCGAAAGCGTTACGGAGATGATAGCTAAACTCCAGTGGAAGACTTTGCGAGAGAGACGCTCAGTAGCTCGGTACGGGCTTTTGTTAAAGTTTCGAGAACATACCTTCACCGAAGAGTCAAGCAGTATATTGCTCCCTCCTACGTATATCTCGCAAAGAGACCGTGAGGATAAGATCAGAGAGATTAGAGCCCACACAGAAGCATACCGACAATCCTTCTTTAAACGAACAATACGAGACTGGAATAGAAGGGAGAACCGATAGAGGTACTCAGGGTACCCTCCGCCACACACCGTCAGGTGGCTTGCGGAGTATGGATGTAGATGTAGATGTAGATTGTTACGTTGCATATAGGCATGTGTTTTATGCGCTGCGTGCAGGTACTCTTCAGGTATTGTTTTTGAAATACCGTTTGTTAGTGCATTGAATTGTGCCAAGTGTAGAGTATTATACTGCACGCATGTTGCCCATGGAAGAACTTTCTTCCCTAAATTTGCATGTGGGTATGTGTCCCAGACTCAGGGATTTAACAGTGCGGGATAAGGTCCATTCTTAGTCAAGAAATGTTGTGTACGACTTCATACACAGCAGTAAGGAGAGATGGGGTACAAGTGGTGTGACAGCTGTTGTCGTAGGAAAGTTGGACAGGAGCACTAATGTTTAGCATACAAGTTATCACAAAAATAGAAGATTTACTAAAAGACAAATGTTGATGGTGTTGAGACAGCAACCAGCCACAAATTTATTTTCAGTTCCTTTATTCAAAAAGTACCGTTACCGTTTTCGGATCGTTATGATTCATCTTCAGACGGTTTTCATGCTTTCATTACAAAGTTTTTTTACAGATTAACAGCCGTGAAAGCCGACATTTCACGACAATTAATCAGTAAAAAAACGTTGTAATAAATGCATGAAACCCGTGTGAAGATGAATCATAACGATTCGAAACCGGTAATGGTACCCTTTGAATAGAGGAACTGAAAATAAATTTGTGGCTGTTTGCTGTCTCAACACCATCAACATTTGTCTTCAAATAACAGCCACGGTATCCAACCATGTCATCATATTGAAACATCCCCTTAGAAAAATTTATAAGTGACTGTGCTGGTAAACCCCTTACGTTATTTGATTTTCAAACAGATGAGCAAATCTGAACATACTCAGACATTTCTCTCTTTACTTATTCTGATCATCACTAAACTGACACACAATATTTTTAGCGCAACGCAATCTGACTTTCAATAATCCCTACAAAAGAATGGCCCTGACTAACAATAACCTATACCTTTCATGCACCACTTACCTCACAAAAACCTTCGTTACTCGGACTACTGGAATACAGCGAGCGCCAATACTGCCAGCTAAATAAAAGATTCTAACTACAGAAGGCACTAACTACTGATAGGCATAGTTAGCAAATGAAATATTTTGGTAGAGAACAAACAATGTATTTACCTTAATAGTGTTCAAAAGTCATGATATATATATTAGTTCATGACATCCAGTCTTACAAATTTATTTTTTCTGTGGTGGCGGACACACGCCCAGATTGTCCGCTCTCAAAATTCTGCCATCTCTCTCCCCACATGTACCACTGCTGGCGGCTCACCTCCAGCTGCGCAACGCTACGCGCTATTCACATCCAACTTCCCAACACTACAATAGTGAATATTCCAACAATGCCAACCAGCCACAGACTGCACAGAGCACAACCAGTGATTTTCATACAGACCGCTATGTGACGTTACCAACATAAAAACCTAAACAGCCCACTTACAATATGACAAAATTGCAGATTTACTTAAATTGTATTTCTCGAAGCATACGAAGACAATGCAGCAAGAAACAGAGTCCAGCTATTGTGAAGTTACAAGGAACAGACTCCAAGTGTGAGTGCGAAATCTGGCTGCCGCCGGTCATCCCTCTATTGCGGCGGCAAGCGACGCTCGTGGTACAGAACTGATGGAGGTGTGGCTTAGTTGGTGTATACCATTGGATCCTCCAAATCTGGCCTGACCGCCATACGCGTCAGACAGAACCTTGCAATTCCACTGCCAGCTGACGCACGTGGGACAGTATCGATACTTGATACCACAAGAAATGTACTACACTGTGGCTGGGACTGATATGTTTCATTCTCATGTCAGGGACGTACTTGTATAGTCTGCAACCCTCATCGCTTACATCTCACTCACCGAATCATGTATCCAAAGCCAATTTTTAAGGGGCGTAGGACGTCAAACGGGCTGACTTGGAGCAGGAGAGGCACCAGAGGACATTTTAATTTCCACTGTCTATACTTTTACAAGTAAATTCATATAACTTTGTCAATATGACCAGAAAGGATTCAGGATTCACACTCGTAGCAGCGGAAGTTCAAAAACATAACAAAATAATTTTTTTACATGTGAAATTTCATCATTTTTTCACGTAATATTGGCTGCATTTATTGCTATAGGTACACTTTTCTTCATAAGTAAGACAGACTGTTTGATGAATTTTGCACAGCATACAAACCATACTTACAGGTGTCTGAAACTCTAGAATCTATTTAATTTATGAAAAAATGAATGAGCTGTTACGTTTTAAACTTTACGTTTTGAAAAAAATCAAATTTTGTAGTTAATTATGTCAATTTTTACCACAGTTTGTAATATATTTGGAAAATTCTAGAGTTTCATACACCTGTAAGTATGGTTTGTATGCTGTGCAAAATTCATCAAAGAATCTCTCTTACTTGTGAAGAAAAATGTACCTATAGCAGCAAATGCAGCCAACTGTAAGTGAAAAAATGATGAAATTTCATATGTAAAAAAAAATTATTTTGTTATGTTTTTGCACTTTCATTGCCATGAGTGTGAATTCTGAATCCTTCCTGGTCATACTGACAAAGTTTTATGAATTTATTTGTAAAGTATAGACAGTAGAAAATTAAATTTCCTGTGGTGCCTCTCCTGCTCCAAGTCGGCCCGTTTGACGTTCTACCCCACTTAAGGTGAAATACTGTCTGTATCAGTACCTAGTCTACTCATCTTTAAGACGTACCTCGCAGCTCTGAATTTGACCGTGATATCTATCGGACATATTCTGAGCACCACAGTGCTGAAGCCTCCCGAGAGCGTAAGTGGGGCACTTCTCTGCTATTGTCTAGCTGATTCCTTATTGGTGATCAGGTTCCGTCCGTGTGCTCATGTGTATCTGTGAAGCTGGGTACTAATTTGAAGATCACACAGTGGTATGTCCGTATGACTCGTACAGGTAGTCTGTACTGTTTCGAATTAACCCTCATCAGTATATACATTATTTTTCTGCTTTGTATGTAGTTAGCCTTAAGTGCTCAAATGTGTGTGAATTCCTAAGGGAGCAAACTTTTAAGGTCATCGGTCCCTAGACTTACAGCCGGCCAGTGTGGCCGAGCGGTTCTAGGGGCTTCAGTCTGGAACCGCGCGACCGCTACGGTCGCACGTTCGAATCCTGCCTCGGGCGTGGATGTGTGTGATGTGCTTAGGTTAGTTAGGTTTAAGTAGTTCTAAGTTCCAGGGGACTGATGACCTCAGATGTTTAAGTCCCATAGCACTCAGAGCCATTTGAACCATTTGAACCTAGACTTACACACTACTTAAACTAAGTGAACTCTAAGAACAACACTCGCACCCATGCCCGAGGGAGGACTCGAACCTCGGGCGGGAGAGCCTTAAATGTTTGTGGAAACTGAATTTCTCAACAACGTGTTCCCCAAAACATTTTCGGTAAGTGCATATCCTCACCTTTGGCTGATATACCATTAACCTCCATAAATGAAGTCACGCCCTTCCAGCTACAAGCCGAGTATCTTCCCGTTCCGAATCCCTGGAGCTGTTACAAATCGTCGCAACTATCGGTAAGAATAAGACGAGCATGAGATAACGGGTGAGGAGGTCAGAGGTCGTGTGGAGCGTACTGCAGTACGCATTCGCCTCGCGTAAGCAGCCGGGGAGATGGAGACCTCCTGGCAGTGCAGAACACGGCGACCCGTGGTGGCAGGCTGACAGGCTATAAGCCGCAGCCGGTGCTGCCCTCCGACCCCGGTGTTCGCCGATCCAGCCCAGTTAACGTTCCAGTATCCGCCTCACCTCATCCAGGGGCCTTCGCCCCGTCCTCGCCGGCGCTAACTGCACGGCCGCTTAATTGCGTGAAGGCTGTGAAGGGGCTAAGCCGGGCGTTAGGCCCGCTCTTAATGTCTTAATTATAAATTTTAATGCGAGCGCCGAGTCGGACTCGGCATCCGACGCGGTATTGTATGCAGATGGCGCGCCGGACTTACAATGTTCTCGAGTGACGAGCGGCCGCGCGATGGCTCCGCAAACAAAGGGTGGTGCCGCTTTTGTTTTCCTGTCCGGCCAGGCCTTAACCCGGTGGTCCGCCCAGGCCGGCTGTAGCCGGCCCACGATTTATCGCGGCTCGTCCTCGCCGCTGAGATCATCACGCAGTCCGTGCATTTTCCTCACGGAATACCCTTCGAGTCGTCCAGTCTCTTTCACCAGTTACTGACACTTTATAGGTAGAAGTGTGCGCGGATGCGGATTTAGCGGCAGTAATTATTACAAGAGACAGTTTCGATTGAAAAAAATGCGAGTTCGTTGTGGGACATCGTGGAATATTTCCGCTTTAGCTTCTGTACTTTCATGAAGATCCGTTAGATGGCGGCATCATACGCATCCTTCAAAATGGCGTCTGTAATGGAGTACATTCAATCAGAGGGCTGTCACTGAGTGTCTTTTGGCGGAAAACCAGAGCGTAGCAGATATCCTTAGGCGCTTGCAGAATGTCTACAGACACCTGGCGGTCAACGAAAGCATGGTCAGTCGTTGGCAGAGGGGTCTGCCATCATCGTAACATGTGTTGTCTACTACTTCATACAGAGTCAGCCCGGTTAGCCAAGCGGTCTAACACATGGCTTTCCGTTTTGGGAAGGAGCGCCTGGTTCCCTGCACGAATCCGCCCACCGGGCTTGTGTCGAGGTCCGGCGAGCCAGCCAGTTTGTGGATGGTTTTTAGGTGGTTCTCCATCTACATCGGTGAATGCAGGCTGCTTCCCCTTATTCCACGTCACCTACACTATGTCGGCGATTGCTGCGCAACGAAGTTCTCCACATACGTGTACACCGTACACCACCATAACTCTACCACGACAACATAGGGGTTACACTCGTCTGGTGTGAGACCTTCCCTGGGGGGGGGGGGGGGGGGTGGAGGGGGTCTACTGGGGGCCAAGGGGGCCAAACCGCACAATAACCCTGAAAGAGTGGTTTGGTGTGGCTCGGCGGAGGGGTGAAGTGGACTGCGGTAGTCGTCGTGGGGTTGTGGACCACTGCGGCTGCGGTGGGGACGTAGCCTCTCCATCGTTTCTAGGCCCCCGGTTAACATACAATACAATACAATATTTCGTACAAAACAGTAAGGAGAGGTGGGCTACCGAGTGATGTGACAAGTGTCACCATAGGAAAGCTGGACAGGAGCAGAAATGATTAGCGAACGAGTTAACACAGTAAACATAAGATTTATGTAGCTTTCGTTTCTCCAGACACACAAAGACTCTTTACAGATAATGCAACAAGAAATAGAGCCCAGCTAGTAACAATAGCAACAAAGATGAGGCTCTCTTAACAAAAGCACAAACAGTGGTGTAGGAAGCACGACTGGGCAGTGTCTGCATCGCGTCACATAGCAAAGTGGCTCTAAGTGCAAGTGGCTGTGTGGCTGCCGCCGGCTGTCCTATATCGCAGCAGTAAAGGGCACTCATGATACGGAGCCAGCGGATGCATGGCTCAGCAGGCACACATCATTGGTTCCGCCATATCCTGTGCGATCACTATTGGCGTCTGACAGACACTTGAAATTCTGTTGCCAGCTTTATGACGCTCGTTGTGTGATGTCAATGTGTGATACTACAATAAGGTCATGGAAACTTGTCTGATATCCCACATGTCAGCCTGCCACACACAGTTGTTACAGCTGCAATGTTGGAATGTGCGGACACTCTCATTTGAGGTGATCAGCATGTCACAACCAAACACCTCGTTGCTCAACTTGACATCTGTGTTGGTAGTGCTGACACACTCATCCATCAGTTGGAGTACTCAAAGGTGTGTGCCAGCTGAGTTCCTCGTTGCCTAACATTAGAGCATAAAGAGCAATAAAGGACCATCTGTGTGGAACTGTTAGCGCATTACGAGGCTGATCGTGACAATTCTTTGTCGAACATCATCACAGGCGATAGGCCATGGGTTCATCACTTCGAGCCGGAAACAGAACGGCAATTTACGGAGCGGCGCCACGCCATCTCTGCTCCGAAGAAAAAGTTCAAAGCTGCACCCTCAGCTGGAGAAGTCATGACGCAGTCTTCTAGGCTCTGAAGGGGCTATTCTGTTTGATGTCATCCTTCGTGGTACAATGATCAGCACTGAAATGTATTGTGCTACTCTCAGGAAACGACTTTAGTGTGTTCGTCGTCACAAACATACAAACGAACTTCTCCTTCTCCATGACAACGCAAGGCCTCACACAATTCTAAGCGCATGAGAGGAGTTTGCGAGGTGCCGGGTTGGAGAAGACTTTGTACGTCTTTAATTCAGACGAATTTTGCATGATAACGAGACATGCACTCGAACCTCTCCTTATCTACCTCCTAATTAATTATGCGCACAACGGTAACGGAAGAAAATGATGGTGGACCCTGCTAGTTGGTAAAATAAGGAGTGCACACTCACAATAATTTAACAAAAATCGTAATCTACTTAGAGAAAAGAGAACTTTATCATAATAAACAACAGGAAATGGGATTCTGCATATATCTACGAAATGATATGTGGATTAAATATTACAATGAGATTTATTATACATCAGAACATAAATGCATATGATTATCGACACAAACAGGTGGTTAAAGGATAGGGTATACTGAAATATCATGAGAATAAGAGTTGGCTCAAGAGCAAGGGGTTCCCACTCTCTGCGATGCAATAGATTGACGATAATGACTGGAGGTCAAAATGAATCAAATATTAATCTCCAGACTATATAGCACTATCACAATTAGTAGTGAGAGCTCAAATAGGATCACATGGAGAAACAAGCAAGATGGACTTGTAGCAAAGCGAGCGCGCGTGCTGCTGAGGGATTCAATATAAAATTGATAAGATCCTACAATGCCAGAGCCGCAAAACACTGTACCAGTACTGAAATCTGCAGCACGTCGTCGGTAGGCAGCGTCCTGATGATGTAGGCGCCGACTTCTGACGGCAGCAAATCTGTGTCAACCCCTGGCCGCCAAGGCTGTCCGATAATTCTAAGTTCTTCCGAAAAAGAGCGACCAAGTCGCAAGACTGTCCGACTCCGACAAAGATCAGATCCCGAATCCCAATGCCCACGCAATGCAAGAGCGAAGCCAACATTCCTCAACTCCCTACTCTCCTCGAAAACTGAAAATCAGCATTCAGTGCTGATTCCAAAATTCCCCCACACTGTCTCAGAACAACATTCGCGCCCATATCGACCGTTCCCTCCAATTTAGAGCAGGGCTTTATGACGTCAACTAGCCTCAGTTTAAGTTGACCAATCATGCCTCCGCTATTCAGCTGAGGGCATTGAACTTGCCGTTTGACTGGCTACGAAAACAACCTGCCTAGACCACCGACCATCCGGTGCCAGACATTTGCACCCAGCAGGGAACGCTCCACAAGTATTCTCAGTATCAAGAGGACAATGCAGTCAGTTGGTGCCTGGAGTCTTCGTTCCGGACGCGCTGGAACGGTAAACACATAACACTCAGACGTCTTGCAGGTCGTTTCGCCCTGCATACAATAGGCGAAACATGACCGACGTCAGTCGTCCCGCCAGGCGCTTAAACCTATTGTACGAACCCCTTACAACTCAGGGAAGTGCAGCCCCCAACTGGAAATGCAGCGTACCGCGTCCTCCGATGCTTGCCTCGCAGAGGCCACCCAGGGAAGTAACACAACATGCATTGGAATCAAGTGAAAAGTATTTTTTGAGCTCTCAGTACAAATACTCTCGCCGGCCGCGGTGGTCTAGCGGTTCTAGGCGCTCAGTCCGGAACCGCGAGGCTGCTACGGTCGCAGGTTCGAATCCTGCCTCGGGCATGGATGTGTGTGATGTCCTTAGGTTAGTTAGGTTTAAGTAGTTCTAAGTTCTAGGGGACTGATGACCACAGACGTTAAGTCCCATAGTGCTCAGAGCCATTTGAACCATTTTGAACAAATACTCTCATTACAATAACCCTATTCGGTCTGTTTCTACCGTGCAATGACATAGAACATTAATAAAACTGATGAAAATGAGAGGTGACATGCAAAAGAGGGCATGGAACCTATCAAGCTCACAAAACTTCATTATACTGTTCTCCGTCATCCTTCCTTTAGCCTGAACCTCTCACCCTCCTACTTCCCTCTGTTTATCCCGATAAAAGATGCACTCGGCGGGAAGTAATAAGTGAATGACAGGGAGGTTGGCCTGTAGAGTGGTACCACATTGGCACGCAGGCCCTCCCAGTATGGTGGCGTAAGGCCTTAGGGTAGAACAGAGATTTTGTTGAAAAATAAGGTTCTATAGCCAAAGAAGTCGGGAATAATACGGCGTACTGAATAAAATCAACCTGCTATTAGAAAGAAAAAAAAAGTGTTACGTTACCTACTGAACGCCCCTCGTACTTTGAGGACACAACTCTGCGCCGATGCGGGTGTATCTACGGGTATCCGGAATAATAATTACCTTTAAGTTTAGAGGACAGTGCCAATATTACTATTTTCCTCTGTGAGGGGTCCACTTGTACGTGGAGACCAATTTTGTAATATAATTCATGAAAAATGACCTGATTAGATTGTCATGAGTAGAAGTGATAGTATTTTTGACACCCCTGAAGCAAAGATGTTGTCTGAGTGGCAGAATCGATTGTAAGTATGGGCGGTAGGAGCGCATTAGCAGTTGTCGTTTCTCTCTGTTATAGGTAGGATGTAAGACTTAAAGCTAGTGGCTAGCTGGGAGAACTAAATTATTGGTTTATGGACGAAAGATATTGTTTATACTCACACAGAGCCAGTAAATGTTAGCTCGTAGTTATTTCTATAAAAGTTTAAAATGTGTATAATTAATTTATAAGACTATAAGATTATCAAGAATTGAAGTGGTACTGACCGTTAACAAATACTGAGCAATAGTTATAGAAGAGTAATGAATTTACGAGGGTTAGAACTTAAATAGTGGCAGCTATTTATTCACAACCGATACAAAAGAGTTACATGTTTGCACCTTTTACTATCCTTCAAAGTAGTCACCAGTTTCGTTCAGAACCCGTTGCCAGCGATGTGGAAGGCGTAGTATACTGTTAGCAGAGCCTGTTCTTTTGATGGCGCGAATGGGGCGGTCTACTGCCTGTCGAATCTCTTGAACAGTTCTGAAGACAATGCCACGAAGTGGTTCCTTCATCTTTTGAATCAAATCAAAGTCACAACGACTTAAGTCCGGGGAGTATGGTGGATGGTACAGTACTTCCCAGTCCCATAGACGGAACAGAGCAGCCGCAGCTTACTCTGTATGCTCCCGCGGATTGTGGTGCAAAATAATGGGTGGGTTGCGCAGAAAGTGTCGCCGCTTCTTTCGCAGGTGATGCTCCAGAAACGAACAGTAATACTGTGCACTGACGGTCTGCCGTGCAGGAACGTAATGCGATAGGATAACAACGTCACAGTCGTACACGAGAATCACCATAACTTTAGACCACTCCCTTCGCACCATCAACAGAACAAGCTCTGCTAACAGTATACTACGCCTTCCACATCGCAGGCAACGGGTTCTACACAACGCTGGTGACTACTTTGAAAGGCAGTGACAGGTGCAAACATGTCACTCTTTTGTATCGGTTGTGAATAAGTAGTTGTCACTATTTAAGTTCCAACCCTCGTATACTGGAAGTCAAAGGTAAAGCAACTGGAACAAATTTGTAAGTTAATGAAATTTTGTATATTTAGTTTTAAGTATGCAGCAACGCAATGTGGATTTTGCTAATTTTTACAGTGCTGACCCTTGAATGTAGCAACCAAGTTTTTTCCATCAGATTTAATGTATAGGTTGTTAAGAATACCCGATTTTTAATATTTTGTGTGTTTTGTAATCCAGATACAGAGAAATTAAATTCTGGAATCTGTTTTGTCGAACGACGTCAGACCTTTTGTCATGAAACAATGTAGCTCCGACAATAAGTGAGAACTGTTGAACAGTTGAGAAGTTCACTGATTTTGTAGTTAATGTAAATTGTTTCACGGTGGTCTCGCGGTTCTAGGCGCGCAGTCCGGAACCGTGCGACTGCTACGGTCGCAGGTTCGAATCCTGCCTCGGGCATGGATGTGTGTGATGTCCTCAGGTTAGATAGGTTTAAGTAGTTCTAAGTTCTAGGAATGGACAGTGTCTTGAAAGGAAGATATAAGATTAACATCAACAAAAGCAAAACAAGGATAATGGAATGTAGTCTAATTAAGTCGGGTGATGCTGAGGGAATTAGATTAGGAAATGAGGCACTTAAAGTAGTAAAGGAGTTTTGCTATTTGGGGAGCAAAATAACTGATGATGGTCGAAGTAGAGAGGATATAAAATGTAGGCTGGCAATGGCAAGGAAAGCGTTTCTGAAGAAGAGAAATTTGTTAACATCGAGTATAGATTTAAGTGTCAGGAAGTCATTTCTGAAAGTATTTGTATGGAGTGTAGCCATGTATGGAAGTGAAACATGGACGATAAATAGTTTGGACAAGAAGAGAATAGAAGCTTTCGAAATGTGGCGCTACAGGAGAATGCTGAAGATTAGATGGGTAGATCACATAACTAATGAGGAAGTATTGAATAGGATTGGGGAGAAGAGAAGTTTGTGGCGCAACTTGACCAGAAGAAGGGATCGGTCGGTAGGACATGTTCTGAGGCATCAAGGGATCACCAATTTAGTATTGGAGAGCAGCGTGGAGGGTAAAAATCGTAGAGGGAGACCAAGAGATGAATACACTAAGCAGATTCAGAAGGATGTAGGTTGCAGTAGGTACTGGGAGATGAAAAAGCTTGCACAGGATAGAGTAGCATGGAGAGCTGCATCAAACCAGTCTCAGGACTGAAGACCACAACAACAACAACAACAAGTTCTAGGGGACTGATGACCACAGCTGTTAAGTCCCATAGTGCTCAGAGCCATTTTTAAATTGTTTCGTATCAGATTTTGTGAAGAAGAAGCTTTATTTTGAATAGAGTTTTCAAACTGAAGCATTTGGTTTAGGATATCCCCTTATCAGGATCTCATCCTCTTCCATGTCGTGTTTATTCGAACCCAATGAATATTTTTTAAAACAGAAATAATTTTTCAATCAGAAAATTATCAATGCGCCAGAACCAGAAAAGTGTTAATGTTTGCAACAGCTTCAATGTGGGCAGCATTGCACAGCAACTTTATTTTCACTGAACGTTTGCAAGGTTATTCATTTATCAACCAATCTACTGACATTATCTGTTCGAAGCTGTTTTACGGCCGTCATTTCACTTCACTCTGCCAGGACTCAATATTTTATGTGCCTACCGCGGAGAGAACAGAATATCAAAATTACATCCGTTGCGACTCTAGAGCTAAGGAAAATTTATTTCATTTTTTATTTGCAAAGGGAATTTTATCAGTTTACTGCACAGGGCCATAGAACTCGTTGCTCACGAGCCTGGATAAATTTCAGAGGGATTGATTTCATTACGAAAATTGCGTATTGTTTTTGTAGGTCAAGTAATTTGCTCAACAACACATCACACAGTAAATCTGCATGACACAAACATTACACATTTCATATTCATTGGCAAAAAAAAAAATATATATATATATACAAAACTTTTATAAAGAACGTTACACCTCTGTTTTCGTATTACATACATGTAAAAAGTATTCGGTAGAAAATAAGTGAAGCTCTCAACGTTTCTCTGAAATACATATACAAGTAAACATTGCAAGACTTATTACATTAAGTGCAGCACACTGCAATGATTCTGTTTTACGGTGGATTAACGAACGTTTCATAAACTAACTATGTTACCAGCATCTACTGTAAGCAAGATGTGACGACAACTTGTAACTCTACTTCATTCAACTTACCAGTCTTGGGAAAATGTTTCAGAAATTTTCAGAAAATACTTTCAGTAATTACAGCAGAAATTTGTAACATACAGTAGATATCAGGAATGTGGGAGAGAATATTATATCAAAATAAACTATCTAGTCAGAAGCTTCCAGACATCCATAATTAATGCATTTTTGACCACTACAAGTCACAAGAGACGGACCCGCTAGAATACCCGCTATCTAAAGGGATAAAAATATCTTGTAAACAGAAAAAAGAAATGTATCTTATCCTAGTTGGAGTAATGATCCAGAAACAGACATTATAAAAACTACTGCAGTGTATTTAGAAAAGTTATTAAAAGGTCCAGAAATATGTGCATTATGTCTGTCGATAGTACAACTGATAATAAAATCAAAACAGTTTGGAATATTGTTAAAAGGGAAACAGGACAACCGAGAGCACAGGAAGACTGTATTTCTGTCAAACTGAATGAAATATCTGTTAACAAGAAGTCAGAAGCAGAAAATATTTTTAATAATAATTTTTAAGCGTTTTAGAGAAAATGGGATCCAGCTGATCATTAGAAAATGCAAGGCTCTATATGGAAGAGGCAATACCTATTCAATTTGATAAAATATAAATTCAGCACACCTCTCCAACTGAAATTAGAAAAATAATAAATTCACTCACAAGTAATAGCTCGCACGGAAGTGATGGCATTTCCAACAGAGTAGTACACTGAAGAGCCAAAGAAACTGTTACATCTGCCTAATATCGTGTAGTTCCCCCACGAGCACGCAGAAGTGAAGCAACACAACGTGACATGCAATTGACTAATGTCTGAAGTAGTGCAGGAGGGAATTAACGCCATGAATACAGCAAGGCTATCCATAAATCCGTAAGATTTGGAGGTGTGGAGATCTCTTCTGAACAGCACGTTGCAAGGCCTCCCAGATATGCCCAATAATGTTCATGTCTGGGGAGTTTGGTGGCCAGCTGATGTGTTTAAACTCAGAAGAGTGTTCCTGGTGCCACACTGTAGCAATTCTTGACATGGTGACGCGTTGTCCTGCTGGAATTGCCCAAGTCCGTCGGAATGCACAGAGGACATGAATGGAAGCAGGTGATTAGACAGGATGCTTACGTACGTGTCACCTGTCAGAGTCGTATCTAGACGTATCAGGTGTCCCATATCATTCCAGCTGCACACGCCCCGCACCATTACAGAGCCTCCACAAGCTTCAACAGTCTCCTGCTGACATGCAGGGTCCATGGATTCATGAGGGTGTCTCCATACCCATACACGTTCATCCGCTCGATACAATTAGAAACGAGACTCGTCCGACCAGGCAACATGTTTCCAGTCATCAACAGTCCAATGTTGAACGGGCTCTGGCGAAGCGTAAAGCTTTGTGTCGTGCAGTTATCAAGGGTACACGAGTGGGCCTTCGGCTCCGAAAGCCAAATTCGATGATGTTTCGTTGCATGTTTAGCACGCTGACACTTGTTGATGGCCTGGCATTGAAATCTGCAGCAATTTGCGGAAGGGTTGCTCTTCTGTCACGTTGATTGATTCTCTTCAGTCGTCGTTGGTCTCATTCTTGCAGGATCTTTTTCCGGCCGCAGCGATGTCGGAGATTCGATGTTTTCCCCGATTCCTGATATTCATGGTACACTCGTGAAATGGTCATACGAAAAATCCCCACTTCATCACTACCTCGGAGATGCTGTGTGCTATCGCTCGTGCGCCGGCTATAACACCACTTTCAAACTCACTTAAATTTTGGTAATCTGCCATTATAAAAGCAGCACCCGATCTAACAATTGCACCAGGCACTTATTGTCTTATATAGCCGTTGCCGACTGCAGCGCCGTATTCTGGGTGTTTACTTATTCTGACAGTTTTACCGAAAATTCTTGAAAAAGTAATGTATCAAGAGTAGCTTCACATGTTTGTGAAAATGAAGTATTAAAAAAATATCAGTTTGGTTTTCAGAAAGGCTTTTCAACAGAAAATGATATATGTGCTATCTCTGATGAAATATTAATTGCTCTGAACAACCGAACATTACCCATTGTTTTTTTTGTGATCTCTCAAAGGCTTTTGACTGTGTGAATCATGAAATTCTTCTAGAGAAGCATAAGTATTGCGATATGACTGGGACAGTAAAAAAATGGTTTTTGTTAATGATGCAATATAGCAATCTCATTCAACAAACAAAGATTAGCTGAGGAAATTGTAAATAATTTCTTTCCAAAAATTATTAAGTGGTTTTCTGCAACTGGAATCCACTAAACTTTGAGGAAACGCCGGATACACAGTTCTGTACAATAAATGGTCTAACACCATCGATAAATATAGACTTTGAACAGAAGTGTGGTTGCTAAGGCATAATATTCAAAATTTCTGGGTTTTTGCATTCATGAGAAATTAAACTGGAAGAAACAAATTGATGATTTGCTGAAACGTTTAGCTTCAGCTACTGATGCCATTAGTGTTAATGAAAATTTTGATGACAAATGAAGTGTTGGCAGAAGAGCCAACACTGTGTTGCTAGAGGAGGCCGAAATGCACGCGTTTAATTACACGCTGACTGGCGTGAGGTCTGGAACAGTTAAGGGAATTAATAGTAGCAAATAAAGTACGTAGTTGATATAATACTTAATTTTAATCCACAATTGGTGAACATCTCTCGTTACTGTACAAGCTTCACAATATTAATTATCAAATGCTATGGCGCCTTGCTAGGTCGTAGCAAATGACGTAGCTGAAGGCTATGCTAACTATCGTCTCGGCAAATGAGAGCGTATTTGTCAGTGAACCATTGCTATGAACGTCGGCTGTACAACTGGGGCGAGTGCTAGGACGTCTCACTAGACCTGCCGTGTGGTGGCGCTCGGTCTGCAATCACTGATAGTGGCGACACGCGGGTCCGACGTATACTAATGAACCGCGGCCGATTTAAAGGCTACCACCCAGCAAGTGTGGTGTCTGGCGGTGACACCACAACAAACATATCAGTAAATTACCTATTTTCATTCACTGCATTCATATGGCATCATATTTTGGGGCAATCCATCATTAAGAGAAAAAGTATTGATAATGCGAAAGCACGTAATCAGACTAACAGCTGGAGCCCACCCAAGACCACCTTGCGGACATTTATTTAATGAACTTGGGATATTCATAGAACCACTGTAGTACATATTGTTACTTACGAAATTTGTTATTAATAATCCATCCCAATCCAAAAATAATAGCAAAGTGCATAGGTATAACACTAGAAGAAAGAATGATCGCCACTATTCTACTATTCTGGGTTCTATCTGTCTTTGGCACAAAAACGGGGTGAATTATGCTGCCATAGAAATCTTTGGTTATTTGCAGAATACCATTAAAAGTTTGATAGCAATTAAAAACAAATTTAAATAATAGATAAATTTTTAGATCTGAAGTAGGGAAAAAGTTATATTGTGAAAAGAAAACTTATTTTCAGCTGACCCGTTCCACATCATTACTAAATGTCGTATTCATGATGTATGGAACAAATGTTAATGTAATGTTATGTAAAAGGAAGAGGGGGGTAGTGTGTTGTCAGCAGAAAAACAGTAACGGCAGAATGGGTCGGTCAGGAGAGCGCAGTCACTCCGGAAGTAGTCAAGTTACTGGACGTCACCTGACAAGCAAATCCATTTGGGACATTTCAACATTTTTAAGGCAGCCAGATGTGTCTGTTGGTGATGTGACTATCGAAACGTGAAGGAACAACCACAGCTGACGAAACGAGGTAGCCCTCAGGTTCTGATAGACAGGGACGTCCAGCATTTCGGAGAATGGTCGCAAAAACTGCACGAAACCCGCGGAAGGAATGAGTCGTGAGTTTCAAAGTGCTACCAGTAGTCCAGTTCGCACAATGATTGTGTTCATGGAATTAGAAAGAGTGGGATGCGATGGAGAGCAACTTCTCATAAGGCACACGTCCAATGAACACCGCCGTTTGATCGCGGATGACTGAAAACCAGTGATAGGGAGTAATGAATACCCTGTGACAATCCAGTGGAAGGGTTTAGATTTGACGTGTGCCTGGAGAACGTTACCTGCCAGAATATGTACTGCCAACAGTGGACTACGGAGGTGACGGTGGGGTATGGAGGTATTTTCCGTGGTTAGTATGTAGTCCCATTATTATGCTTAAGAAACGCTAAATTCGGAAAGATATGAACACATTTTACAGTGTTGTGTAGTACTTACAGTAGAGGAACAGTTCGAGGACGATGGTTATTGGCACCAGCACGACGAAGCACCCTGTCATAAAGCAGCAATTGTGGACCAGTGGTTTGTCGACAATAGCATTCCTGACATGGACTGCGCTGCACAGGGACCCAACCTGAACCCAGTGGAATATCTTTAGTATCATAGTTTAGTATCAACGAGTGTGCAATAGAACAGTTAACTGAAGGTGAATAAATTTAAAACACTTCTAAAAATGATATTTACAAATAAAAATCTTGTTATAGAATACCCGTCCTCCTCTCACAGTATTTTTATTATGTTAATTCTCTTTTCATGATCGTAGGCAGGGCTGTTGTAAATCTCTGTTCCTTGCAGCTGCAGGCAAACTGGAAGTTTGGAAAAGACGTTCTCATTCAGGAAGATTTGGTAGCAGAATTCCAGCCTCGGCATTTGCTTGGACTTGGTCACAACCTGGAGTTGGTGATTTCAGTATTATTCTTACGTTTCTCTTTTCATACCACGGGTTATTAGAAGTTGTTCAAAATGGTTCAAATGGCTCTGAGCACTATGGGACTTAACATCTGTGGTCATCAGTCCCCTAGAACTTGGAACTACTTAAACCTAACTAACCTAAGGACATCACACGCATCCATGCCCGAGGCAGGATTCGAACCTGCGACCGTAGCGGTCACGCGGTTCCAGACTGAAGCGCCTAGAACCGCACGGCCACACCGGCCGGCCTATTCGAAGTTGCATCCATTGTAGAGGTCAGGTCTTTTCAGCTAAATACTAGACAAGTTGTTCGTGGCTTGTTAGGGATTCAAATGTGGAATGTCTGAAATGGAACTTTCAGTTCCGGTATTTGCCTTACGACCAAGGAAAGCTTCCTGAAAACCGCGGTCGGAACCGAAGAACTGTCGTTGTTCAGGACTTTTCCTGGGACAATATATCCCACTCAAAAATATGGAAGTAAAGCCTAATATACACTATATGATCAAAAGTATCCGGACACCTAGCTCAAAATGACTTACAAATTCGTGAAGCCCTGCCTCGGTAATGGTGGAATTCAATATGTTGTTGGCCCACCATTAGCCTTGATGACAACTGACACTCTCGCAAGCATACGTTCGGTCAGGTGCTGGAAGATTTCTTGGCGAAAGGCAGCCAATTTTTCACGAAGTGCTGCACTGAGGAGAGGTATCGATATCGATGGGTGAGGCCTGGCACGAAGTCGGTATCCCAAAGGTGTTATATTGAATTCAGGTCAGTACTCTGTGCAGGCCAGTCCATTACAGGGATGTTATTGTCGTGTAATCACTCCTCCACAGGCCGTGCATTATGAACACGTGCTCGATCGTGTTGAAAGATGCAGTCGCTACCCCCGAATTACTTTTCAACAGTGGGAGCACGAAGGTACTTAAAACATCAGTGTAGGCCTGTGCTGTGATAGTGCCACGCAAAACAAGAAGGGTGCAAGCTCCCTCCATGAAAAACACGACCACATCGTAGCACCACCGCCTCCGTATTTTATTGTTGGTATTACACACGTTGTCAGATGACGTTCACCGGTCATTCGCCATACACACACTCTGCCAGCGGATTGCCACATTGTGTACCGCGATTCGTCACTCCACACAACATATTTCCACTGTTCAATCGTCCAACGTTTATGCTTCTTACGCCAAGCGAGGCATATTTGGCGTTTACCGGCGTGATGTGTAGCTTATGAACATCTGTTCGACCATTAAATCCAAGTTTTCTCATCTCCCGACTAACTGTCATATTACTTGCAGTGGATCCTGATGCAGTTTTGGATTCCTCTGTGATGGTCTGAATAGATTCCGTGTTACACATTACGACCCTTTTCAACTGTCGGCGGTCTCTGTCAGTCAACAGACGAGGTCGACCTGTACGCTTTTGTGCTGTACGTGTCCCTACACCTTTCCACTTCACTATCACATTGGAAACAATGGACCTAGCGATGTTGAGGCGTGTGGAAATCTCGCGTACAGACGTATGATACAAGTGACACCCAACCACGTTCGAAGTCCGTGAGTTCCGCGGAGCGCCCCATTCTGCTCTCTCACGATGTAGAATGACTATTGAGGTTGCTGATATGGAATACCTGGCAGTAAATGGCAGCACAATGCAACTAACATGAAAAACGTATGTTTTTGGGGGTGTCCGGATACTTTTGATTACATAGTGTATGTTGTCTATCTATTTTAGTCCAGTCGCTCTCTCGATATGCGCAGTGGGCTTTTGAAGAGGATATAATTTTTATCGTTGTTGACAAATAAAACACGTGTGCAAGATCAGTTTCGAGAATCATTTTTCACGATCACTGGAACAGTAAGAAAAGGTGTTCCTGAGTTGAATGTTTCTTAAATTTTTTAACAGTAAATTTACCTATTTTTTTGTCATTCACTAATACTTTAGGTCCTCACTAGAAACTCAGGTCTGCACCTCAACGTCTCATTTATTTTTTTGTTATTTGAAGGATGTATTAATTTTTTTAACACTAACTAGTTATCATTTCACTGAAATACAAAAATACAGAATGCTTTATAATAACATTAGCGAGTGAAAATGAAACCTAGAACGCTATTTCCTCTAATGTTATTTCCTAACTAAATTACTACTGGTTACGCTTTGTAAGACGTTTATTAGGTCTAACTGGTCGGAGATCACTTCATCTGCAACAACATGAAGTTTTTTGTGAAGACAGCTGGAGAGATATTGAAGACCGAAGAACTGTGATGACGCACACCAGCTGATTCCACTAAGGGCTACCACTCTCTCTATATTTTAGAACTTCAGGTAGCCTAATTCGGTTAAAAGCGGTCTTTACAATACGAATGCTTGATGTAAATCGCGCTTTGTTAATATAATTTTAAAACGAAATCACTGTTTCTATGAAGTTATGGTCTTACCAGAAGATGTTTATGGAAGTAAAATATGGATAGTGGCCAAAGAAGGACGAAAGCCGTATTGAATCAATAGAGATAAAATTATTGAGATCAATCCCAGCCGGCCGCTGTGACCGAGCGGTTCTAGGCGCTTCAGTCCAGAACCGCGCTGCTGCTACGGTCGCAGGTTCAAATCTTGCCTCGGGCATGGATGTGTGTGATGTTCTTAGGTTAGTTAGGTTTAAGTACTTTTAAGTCCAGGGGATTGATGACCTCAGATGTGAAGTCCCATAGTGCTTAAAGCCAAGATCAATCCTAGGATAGCCGGCCGGAGTGGCCGAGCGGTTAAAGGCGCTACAGTCTGGAACCGCACGACCGCTACGGTCGCAGGTTCGAATCCTGCCTCGGGCATGGATGTGTGTGATGTCCTTAGGTTAAGTTAGGTTTAAGTAGTTCTAAGTTCTAGGGGACTTATGACCACAGCAGTTGAGTCCCATAGTGCTCAGAGCCATTTGAACCAATCCTAGGATACACTTTATTATGTAAAGATAATAAACAATATGCCAGCAAGTATCTTACAGTTTTTTTATTGGTGTGAAACTGTTTTTGCAGAATTATTGGAACGAGCGTTTAAACAAGTTCACTGGAGAAAATATTGGTCACCATCCCTTTAAAAGGAGACATTGGTCGCTATGGAGCGCTGTAGGTAGATCAGAATAGGCACCTGGTGGTCATGTGACCCTCCACCGGTGATATCAATCATGGTAGAGAAGTGCTGTGTATATGCCAGTCGGTTAAGTGGGAACAGCACATTAACGTGGATCAATGTGGATATGTCACAGATCGGCCGAAAGGAACTGTCTTGTTTGGATGTACCAATGACCAAATTATGAATGAAGTTATCCGATTTGTTGGTGAATCAATGTGTTAATTTCTACATGTCTACAAGGTATGATGTGCTCGCAGCCATATAAGAAAACGCCCGCAGATTGTGCAACTTGTGTACGAAGGATGGTGTACCAGTCGGAGCTATGTAACGCGACGTAACAAAAGTGATCGTAAAAAGATACTAACCGACAAGGACGAGTGTTATACATTGTTATAGCAAGCAGTTTTAAACCTTATACGGACTGCTGCTGTCAGTGAACAAGGGTTCATCTCTAGCAGCATCTGAGCAACCGCTGTGATTGGAACTGTGCGCTATGGATATTTTGATTCGGACACCTTAACAACGGTACATGAAGCAGCACATATCTGATGGGCCCAGCAACACAGGAAGTGAGCAGGACCTGGCTGGAAGGACGCGATTATCCTCTTTTGAAATAATGCTGGGTACCGTCTGGCCGACGACCCACTGAGAGCATGTGTGGCATATAGTTCACGCCCGAGGTGGTTCTATGATTTTCGAAGGTGTATTTCGAACTACGACTTACGTCCATTCATTCAGGTTCCCTTTGAGCAAAAAACAGGTTGTTTATTTCACCTTACTCGTTGACAAACTATCGTCCTTTTTTCGCCATATTTATGACGATGAGAATCTTGATACGGAAACCACAGTGGAGATCCGATAAAGCTTTGTACTATATAAGTGGGTCGGACAGTGTCTCCAGTATGCCTGCAATCACGTCACGTCGCTCTTTTCAGTTCGGAGCGCACAGAGAGCACATAAAGATGCCTAGGAAATACAATGAAGAACCAAAGGAACTGGTGCACCTGCCTAATATTGTGTAGAGCCCCCGCGAGCACGCAGAAGTGCCGCGACACGTCGTGGCATGGACTCGACTAACTTCTGAAGTAGTGCTGGCGGGAACTGACACCATGAATCCCGCAGGTCTGTCCATAAATCAGCAGGAGTACGAAGGGGTGGAGTTCTCTTCTGAACAGCACTTTGCAAGACATCCCAGATATGCTCCATATTGTTCATGTCTGGGGAATTTGGCTGCCAGCGGATGTGTTTAATCTAAGAAGACTGTTCCTGGAGCCACTCTGTAGCAGTTGTGGACGTATGGGTTGTCGCACTGTTCTGCTGAAACAACCCAAT
The DNA here is from genome assembly GCF_023864345.2 of Schistocerca serialis cubense. Classification (NCBI taxonomy): domain Eukaryota; kingdom Metazoa; phylum Arthropoda; class Insecta; order Orthoptera; family Acrididae; genus Schistocerca; species Schistocerca serialis. The sequence continues at coordinate 218,177,024 of NC_064646.1, read as the reverse complement.
TCCGTCGTAATGCACAATGGACATGAATAGAATACACCCAGAGGGGCTGTTCAAAATGGTTCAAATGGCTCTGAGCACTATGGGACTTAACATCTGAGGTCATCAGTCCCCTAGAACTTAGAACTACTTAAACCTAACTAACCTAAGGACATCACACACATCCAAGCCCGAGGCAGGATTCGAACCTGCGACCGTAGCGGTCGCACGGTTCCAGACTGAAGTGCCTAGAACCGCTCGGCCACACCGGCGGCCAGAGGGCCTGTCAGGTACACCTTGACGTCTGCATGTTATCGAGATCTCCTTGTACAGCAAGTGATTCGTGCTTTGGAAGAGCACAACTGTGCGGAAACCACTGTTTTCACGCAAGATGGGGCAACACTTCCTGTCGCTCACCCAGTGAAAGCTCTGCTAACGCAACCTTCCACGAACGTGTTATCACCAGAGCTTTGTCAGATGAATGGTCTGCAAGATCAGATAAGCTGAATGCAGGTGACTTTTGGCTCTGTGGATGTGTAAAAAAGGCATCAGGGATACGATCGTTCTCTACCTGATCTGAAGGCCGGTGCACAGGAACAAGTCACTCAGATTCCACCAGAACTGCTGCGAGCAACTGTTCATCACGTCCTTTTACAGATACAGCATCTCGTCGACTCATATCGAACAGATTGTGTAAATGGCAGTTAATAATAAAATCAATATTATGCCTTTCTCACTTGTTTGATTTTTCCTGCTTACGTACCACTCCTAATATTCAAAAATTTCTATTCATCTTTCTTGCGTTGACAGCGCCACATTTGCACGTGGTGGCCAAAATTGGAACTATTTTTTCTATTGGTAAAACGATTCCACATTAACGCATAACATAGCTACGAAGTTTCGCTGTCGTACGATAATTACAGCTCACATTCGACCTTCGTAACTAGCTGCACATTATTTATAACCACCCAGTATGAGTGTAGTGGATGGACTATGTGAGGAAGAGTCATTTAAGAAGCTGTAAACTCTACCGAATTGTGTCGCACCTTAATGCTTGTGTCCGAACAAATGTAATTACTGACAACTTATGTAATCAGTAATGCCGTCTTACGAAATAGTGATAATTGCAGTGATCTTAGTCTCGTGACCGAAACACAAGCACATTTGTTTTTATCCCTCAGAAAATTACGTTTTGCCCCAAGTGAGTAATTAACCACAGATTGAGAACCACTGAACTAGAGAGACGTGTGAATGTTGAGTCAAAAGGTCACACGTCCTATAATTCGTTGAAAGGGTAGAAGATGATGAGGATCACAATTTCCTCCTGGCGACACAGTGAGAATAGTTTATACTTTGCAAAACCAGGAGTATTCACGAGGAGAACACAGCAAGTGCCAGAACTCGATTTCCCAGAGACTTAGCTCAGTGGAAGAGGAGTCAAAATAAGCGAACACATAGATAATCGACTGTTTCTGAGAGAACGACTATCGAAGTTTTCGATGTGATTTAGATGCCTTTTAGCACTCAATAATGGCAGCTGGAATGGTGGAACAGTGGCCAACGTCGTGGTTTCTGGGTTTTGCACCCCGTATTCGAAACCCTATTATTATTCTTATTTATTTTATTGTTTTAATTTATCTACCCATGTCTATAGAAGGCTACTGCACGATTGTTTCTTAACAAGTTAGGGGATCCAAGGACATTTCGTTAATTGGAAAATTATAACTCTGATCGACAAACGGTGTAACAGGAAGAATGATCTGGAAGTCTTGCTTGGTTCTTTCAGTCTGACATCTGTCATTAATTTTCCTACTCGGGTAGTAAAGAACAGCAGCACGTTGATAGATAACTCTTTTATAGACCAAGATAAGTTTAAAAACATAAATTCTTGTCCTGTTGAGAATGGCCTTTCTGATCATGGTGCTCAGCTAGTTACAGTATATGACATAGCTCCATTCGGTAATTCAAAACTACCCTGCCAAGTTGTGCATTCAATTAATGACTCAACAATTAAAAATTTCAGAGAAAATCTTCAGCAGTTAGACTGGGATGAGGTGTACAAGGAACCCGATGCTAATTTAAAATATAACTTATTTCATGATACACTTGTAAGAGAATTTGAAAACTGTTTCCCCAAGAAAGTAGTTCAATCTAATTATAAGAAACCATGCAAAATACCTTGGCTCACTAAAGGAATAAAAATATCTTGTAACCACAAAAGGGAACTGTATCTAACAACAAGAAAGAGTAATGACCCAGAAACAGCCAAATATTTTAAAAACTACTGTGCTACATTAAGAAAGGTTATTAAAAAGTCCAGAAGCATGTGCATCATGTCTGAGATTAATATCTCTGACAACAAAATCAAAACAATTTCGAATATTATTACAAGGGATACAGGGCAACCAAGAGTATAGGATGACGGCATTACCATCAAAGCGAATGGAATCTTGACAAACAACAGGCCGGAAGTCAAAAACATTTTGAATAATCATTTTTTAAATGTTGTAGAGAAAATAGGATCTAAATGTTCATTAGAAGAAGCAAGACAGTTAATGGTAGAGGCCTTACCCACACCATTTGATACAACTGAAATTCCACCCACTTTTCCTTCTGAAATTAGGAAGATAATAAACTCTTTCAAGAATAAAAGCTCACATGGAGTTAGTGGCGTTTCCAGCAGGATAATAAAAGCTTGTTCCCAAGAGATAAGTGGGACTCTTAGCCACATATGTAATAACTCTCTGAAGCAGGGTGTTTTCCCAGATAGACTGAAGTATGCCATTGTTAAACCACTGCATAAAAAAGGAGATATGTCTGATGTCAATAACTACCACCCAATCTCTCGTCTGACTGCCTTATCCAAAATTCTTGAAAAAGTAATGTGTTGTACAGTAGCTTCACACCTTTGCAAAAATAAAGTTTTAACAAAATGTCAGTTTGGTTTTCAGAAATGTTTTTCAGCGGAAAATGCTATATATGCTTTCACTAATGAAATATTAAATGCTCTGACTAACCGGAAGCCACCCATTGGGATTTCTTGTGATCTCTCAAAGGCTTTTGATTGTGTAAATCATGGAATACTTCTACATAAGCTCAAATGATTTGAATCATTTGAACCTGGAAGAGTGCAGAAAGTTGAAATAAGCAGTTCACATAAAACTGGTGATTTCTCAAACTGGGGAACAATCAAGAATGGGGTGCCGCAAAGTTCGGTCTTGGGTCCTCTGCTGATCTTAATATATATTAATGACTTGGCATTCTATATTCACGAGGATGCAAAGCTGGTATTTTTTGCCGATGATACAAGTACGTTATAGCTGTCATACCCAACAGACAAGAATTAACTGGTGAAATTGTAAATGATGTTTTTCAGAAAATCATTAAGTGGTTCTCTGCAAATTGGCGCTCATTAAACGTTGACAAAACACAGTACATACAGTTCCACACAATAAATGGAATGACACCATTAATAAACATAGACTTCGATGAGAAATCGGTACCTAAGGTAGAATATTCAAAATTTCTAGGTGTATGCATTGATGAGGGGCTGAACTGGAAAAACACACACTGAAGATCTGCTGAAACGTTTGAGTTCAGTTACTTATGCTATTAGGGTCATTGCAAATTTTGGTGAGATACATCTCAGTAAATTAGCTTACCACGCCTATTTTCGTTCTCTGCTTTCGTATGGCATCATATTCTGGGGTAACTAATCATTGAGTAAAAGAGTGTCCATTGCACAAAAGCGTGTAATCAGAATAATTGCTGGAGCTCATCCAAGATCATCCTGCAGACACTTATTTAAAGAGTTAGGGATCTTCACTGTAGCCTCAATATATATATATATATATATATATATATATATATATATATATATATATATTTATATATATATATTCAATTATGAAATTTGAATTCAAAAGTAATAGCAGTTTACATGACTACAACACTAAGAGAAAGGATGATCTTCACTACTCAGGGTTAAATCTAACTTTCGCTCAGAAGGGGTAAATTATGCTGCCACAAAAGTCTTTGGTCACTTACCTAATAGCATCAAAAGTCTGACAGATGGCCACATAGCATTTAAAAGGAAATTAAAAGAATTTCTTAATGATAACTCCTCCTACTCATTAGATGAATTTTTGGATGTAGTAAGTGGGTAATTTCCCCAAGCTCCATCAAAAAGAAAAAAAGAAAAAAATTAAAATATTAAGTGTCATGTAATATTTTCTGTAGTGTAATATCTTGTATAGACACCTTTTATTAACCTGACACGTTTCCACATCATTATGAAGTGTCGTATTCATGATCTATGGAACAATTACTAATCTAATCTAATCTTGATTTGTTTGTATGGTATTTTCAGGGGCTATAATGTTTTTAACTTCTTATATTCTTGTATTTCATTCTTATGTCAATTCGTATATTAATTATTGTATTTCATTCTTATGTTTATTCTTCAGGAGGATTTGGTGCATTTGTGTGTGTGTGTGTGTGTGTGTGTGTGTGTGTGTGTGTGTGTGTGTGTGTGTGTGTATTCCTAAAGGACCAAACTGCCGAGGTCATCGGTCCCTAGACTTACATCCTACTTAAACTAACTTAATCTAGCTTATGCTATGAACAACACACACACCCATGCATTTGGTGCATTCCCTTGAATGATATAGATACTAGAAACATTCGAAACACAGAAATTCCTGACACCTCAAGTACAGCGCGAAGGCAGATTTGACAGGTTAACGTTTCTTTGAGTAAATCTCACGCTAATATTGCTGAAGATATTATACGTTGGCAATAATTTCGCGGTGCACAACGTATCACTTTACCAAAACTGGCGTGTGCAATTGATTATGAATCAAGAAACACTAGATGAAACCAAAAAAAATTCAGATAATTTTATCGTTTATTTACTGTTTCTTAGTTTTTTCTAAATTCAATCATCAGTCATACTGATATAGACGAATTAAGCAACATTATTTAAATATACATTTGAAAACATTCGTATAGTAATCTTCTAAAGACATGGGAAGATGAATGAGAAACAAAAATTAAAATATCAATTGAATTTTCGCAACCCTAAACTAAATGTGATTTTATATCCAGATGACTATATCCTCACTACAGAGAACGAAGATAATCTTCAGATGGAAGTATATAAGTTGCAGCAGATAGCCTCAGACTACAAGCTAAGTTGTCAATAAATAAAACAAAAGTCATGGCATTTCAGGTTAGACGACCAGTAAGACTTAAAACAGTCTCGAATAATAAAATACTGGAGGAAGTAGATTTTAAATACCAGGGATACGACATCACTTACGAATATAAATATGATGTGGACCGTAAATTAAATAAATTTATTTCCATATGTGGAACATCACAAAAAGTTCGTTGAATTAAGCCAGGGAAGAAATCCAGTTTAAGTTTTATAAAGCAATAGCAGTACTAACTCCTACTTACGGAAAAGAAGCGTGGGCAACAAAAGACACCAAAAAAGTAGAAACAAGTTTCCAGAAATGGATATCTAAGAAGAGTGAATGAATGTACAAGGGAAGATCGAAAAAGAAATGCGGGTACAAGGAAAGATTTAGGAATATATAGACTATAGGACAAAATGAAGGAAAATAGGAGAAATTTTAAGAAACGCGTAGAGCGTACGGGTGGAGAAAGATTCCCAATAAAGACTAAATTATAAATGCACTGGAAGAAGGAATATAGCCAGATCATGCAAGAGATGGATACCGTAACACGGAATTCACCTAATGCATAAAGTGGCATGAAATTAAGAAGCAGCCTGAATTTCCGTCGGCGATTGGCAGAACATGATAACAATATTATAAAACAAATACTTAATGTTCTGCACAATTATATTTATTTGTTCACGAACGACTTTCGGCTTCTTAGGCCATCTTCTGGCAGCAAATGAATTTCGCAAACACAAACATACGTGATGCGGGTGTTACACAGGTGTTATTCGTACAGAAGATAAAAATAATACGATTTCGAACATAGGGCGCAGAACTGTTAGACCACGACGGTAGTCAATGTGTCACAATTATCGTGCGCTAAAAGGCATCTAAATGACTTTGAAAACATTTACCTCCGTTTTCCCAAGATGGTTAAATATCTACGGATAAGCCGAGACAATGAGAGGTTCCACGCCCTCTTTTGCATGTCTCCTCTCCTTTTCTTCAATTTTGTTAATGTCCTATGTCATTGCACGGTAGTAACAGACTGAATAAGGTTATTATAATGAGAGTATCTGTACTGAGAGCTCAAAAAATAATTTCTCACTTGATTCCTATACATGTTGGGTTAGTTCCCTGGGTGGCCTGTGCGAGGCAAGCATCGGAGGACGTGGCACACGGCGTTTCCGGTTGGGGGCTGCACTTCCCCGAATTCAGAGGGGTTCGTACAATATGCTTAAGCGCCTGGCGGAAAGACTGACGTCGGCCGAGTTTCACCTATTGTATGCAGGGCGAAACGACCTGCGAGACGTCTGAGTGTCGCCGCAGTTTATATGATTACCTTTGTGGCGCCTCCGGAACGAAGACTCCTGGCACCATCTGACTGCACTGCCCTCTTGATTCTGAGAATACTTGTGGACCATGCCCCGCTGGGTGCGACTGTCTGGCGCTGGATGGCTGGTGGTCTAGGCAGGCTGTTTTCGTAGTAGGTCAAATGGCAGGTTCAGTGCCCTCTGCTGAATAGCAGAAGCATGATTGGTCAACTTAAACTGTGGCTAGTTGACGTCATAAAGCCCTGCTCGAAAGAGGGAATGGTCGCTATTGGCGTGAATGATGTACCGAGACAGTGTGAGGGAATTTTGGAATCAGCACTGAATGCTGATTCGCGGTTTTTCGAGGAGAGTAGGGATTAGACAAATGTTAGCTTCTCTCTTGCGTTGCGCGGGCAGGGGATTCGGGATCTGATCTTCCACGGAGTCGGACGGTCTTGCGACTTGGTCGTTCGTTTTCGGAAGAACTTAGAACTCTCGGACAGCCTTCGAGGCCAGGGGTTGACACAGAGTTGCTGCACGGCAGAAGTCGGAGCCTACATCATCAGGACGCTGCCTACCGACGACATGCTGCAGGTTTCGGTACTGGTACAGTATTTTGCGGCTCTGGCATTGTAGGACCTTATCAATTTTATACTGAATCCCTCTGCAGCTCGCGCACTCACTTTACTACAAGTCCACCTTGCTTGTTTCTGCATGGGATTCCATTTGAGCTCTCACTACTAATTGCGATGCTGCTATATAGTTAGGAGATTAGTATTTGATTCATTAGCACCTCCAGTCATTATCGTCAATCTATTGCATCGCAGAGAGTAGGAGCCCCTTGTTTTCGAGCCAACTCTTATTCTCATAATATAGATTGCACATATAAAATTCTATCCAAGATCCTATATGAAAGAATCAAGGAGCAATTAGAACAGGAGTTAGGGAATATCAGGGAGGTTTCAGACCATGGAGAAGCTGTGCAGAGCAGATAATTAGTTTAAAATTGATTATGGCATACTACATGAAACGGAACAAACCTCTGGCAATAACATTTGTAGATTTTAAGAAGGCATATGACTGTCTTCACAGGCCTTCAGTATTAAAAATTTTAAGAAATCTAGGACTCCATCCAAAACTAATTAAAATAATACAACTCACTCTAACCAACACCAAATCAAAAGTGAAGTTTAGAGGAGAAATTTCGGAACCATTCCTCATAAAAACAGGCTTAAGACAATGTGACTGCCTATCGCCATTACTTTTCAACTGTGCACTGGAATACATAATGAGAGAATGGTACAAGGACAATCCAAAGAGGATAAGAATTGGAAGTGCAAAAGATGATATTAGCTTAAACTGCTTGGGATTCGCTGATGATCTTGCTCTCCTAGCCAGCAGTGTTCAAGAAGCCAGGCAACAAGTGAAATCACTACAAGAAATAGCAGAGAAAGTAGGCCTTAGAATATCATTTGAAAAAAACGGAGATTATGCTAACTGATCCACCACTTGCAAACAAAATTACAATAGGAGAACAGGAAATCAAAATTGTTGATAAATTTAAATATTTAGGTGAAATAATAACATACAATCTAAATGAGAAGCCATCATGGTAAAATAGAATAAAAAAACTGAACTATGCAAATTGCATTACCAAAACTACATACAACAAAAAAAAGCGTATCTATAGATGCAAAATTAAAACACTATAAAACAGTTAAACAGCCAGAAATAACGTATGCAGCTGAAACTATCTTCAAAACAACTAATACAGCAGAAATTGACAGAATACTAAAAATAGAAAGAAGAATAATATGGACATGTATAAATAAACAGTATAAAATAAATGGACATTGGGGAATAGCATCAAATGAAACAGTATATAAGAAAATAGAACCAGTCATGAACACAATCAGGAAGAAACGCATCTCATTCTTTGGACATCTGATGAGAACTCCAGAAAACAGAATTAGTAAAAAAATAATACAAAAATTGTGGAATAGCAGGAGCGACATTAAATGGATCACAGAAATTAAGGAAGATATAAAAAAACTTCAGATTACAGTAGATGACCTAAAAAACAAGACAGAGAAAACCAGAATACTGCAAGACCCGCAAACCAGACTACAAATGAAAATCAATAAAAGGAGTACGGGAAGAGTTGTCTCAGATGAAGAAAGAAAGAAAATATCTGAAAGAATGAAGAAATACTGGGCAGACAGAAGAGCAAAACACCTTTTATATAAGAATAGCCTCTAATAATTATATTACCTAAATATATTAAGTTATTGTCGAACCAAATTGTATCCATGTATAACAACTTGTTTAGTACTTTGTGTTTTTGACTACAGTGGTCCAATGAAGGCCATAAAATAAATAATAATAATAATAATAATAATAATAATAATAATAATAATATTTCAGTATACCCTATCCTTTAACCCACTGTGTGTGTGTCGACAATCATGTGCATTTATGTTCTGATGTATAAAAAATCTGATTGTAATATTTAATCCGCTTATCATTTTGTAGATATAGGCAGAATCCCATTTCCTGTTGTTTATTGTGATAAAGTTATCTTTTTTGAGTAGATTACGATTTTTATTAAATTATTGTGAGTGTGCACTCCTTATTTTACCAACTAGCAGGGTCCTCCATCATTTCCTTCCATTACTGTTGTGCTCGTAATTAATTAGCTATTAGATAAGGAGGGGATCGGGTGCATGTCTCGTTCTCATGCAAAATTCGTATGTATGAAAGAGGTACAAAGTCTTCTCCATCGCGGCACCTCGCAACATGTGTTCACTTATTTTCACTCCCGCATATTGATGTTTCTGGAAAATCGAGCTATGGCACTTGCTGTGTTGTCCTCGTCAGTCTTACTACAGAAACACCGAGTAGCAAGTGTAAAGCGCCTCGCCTGAACCGATAGCCTGGGTCTCGCCCTACTGGCGGCCGAGTGCCCGCTTCCACAGCGCCGCCTGTTGGGCCGCTAATTCAATTTGTGTGGGGGGATCTATAGTTTAGGCACAATTATTTATTTCCGCGGCCGCTGCCCCTGGCGGCCAGGTCTGCAGCGGCGTGGAGCCTCATTAATCCGTCCCGGGGGCCGCGGCCCGACTGCCCCTGGCCTGGGTCAGCAGGCGTGTTGCCCGCGGCCGCTGCCTGAGGACCAGCTAGCTGCTGGCCAGCCAGCCTTCAGAGGGCGAGCACACTGGCCCTTCACTAACGCCGTTTCTCATCGTAAAGCACTCCACATGTGGTGTCCGTCGTGGCTGCTGCAAGCTCTCAAACGACCTGCTACATCACACGGGACAACCGCATAACAGGTATAAAAAAGCATAGGGCTTTGTACCGAGGTGACGAAAGTCGTTGGATACCTCCTAACATCGTATCCTTTTGCCCAGTGTAGTGCAGAAACTCGACACAGCATGGACTAAATAAGTCACTGGAAGTCCCAAGCGGAAATATTGATCCATGCTGCCTCTATAGCCATCCATAATTGCAGAAGTGTTGCCGATGTAGAATTCTGTGCACAAACTGACCTCTCGATTATATCCCGTATATGTTCGATGGGATTCATATCGGGCGATCTTGGGGTCAAAATGATTAGCTCGAACTTGCCAGAACGTTCTTCAAACCAGTCGGAAACATTTGTGGCCCGGTTACGTGGTGTACTGTCATCCATAAAAGTTCCTTCGTTGTTTGGGAACATGAAGTCCAACAATGGCTGCAAATGGTCTCCAAGCAAC